>NC_088401.1:75887328-76019828 GCF_034236695.1 Oncorhynchus nerka | reverse complement strand
GTGTTCAGGTTTTCTGCCACTGTGTAGTCTCTGTTTAGGGCCAAATAGCATTCTAGTTTGCTCTGTTTTTTTGTTAATTCTTTCCAATGTGTCAAGTAATTATCTTTATGTTTTCTCATGATTTGGTTGTGCTGCTGTCCTGGGGCTCTGTGGGGTGTGTTTGTGTTTGTGAACAGAGCCCCAGGACCAGTTTGCTTAGGGGACTCTTCTCCAGGTTCATCTCTCTCGAGGTGATGGCTTTGTTCTGCATGCAGAGTCTCAATTTGGTGTTTGTCCCATTTTGTGAAGTCTTGGTTGGTGAGCGGACCCCAGACAACCATAAAGGGCAATGGGCTCTATGACTGATTCAAGTATTTTTAGCCAGATCCTAATCGGTATGTTGAATTTTATGTTCCTTTTGATGGCATAGAATGCCCTTCTTGCCTTGTCTCTCAGATCGTTCACAGCTTTGTGGAAGTTACCTGTGGCGCTGATGTTTAGGCCAAGGTATGTATAGTTTTTTGTGTGCTCTCGGGACCTTTTTTGGAACACCATTATTTTGGTCTTACTGAGATTTTCTGTCAGGGCCCAGGTCTGGCAGAATCTGTGCAGAATATCTAGGTGCTGCTGTAGACCCTCCTTGGTTGGTGACAGAAGCACCAGATCATCAGCAAACAGTAGATGTTTGACTTCAGATTCTTATAGGATGAGGCCGGGTGCTGCAGACTTTTCTAGTGCCCGCGCCAATTCGTTGATATATATGTTGAAGAGGGTGGGGCTTAAGCTGCATCGCTGTCTCACCCCACAGCCCTGTGGGAAGAAATGTGTGTGTTTTTGCCAATTTTAACCGCACACTTGTTGTTTGTGTACATGGATTTTATAATGTCGTATGTTTTACCCCCAACACCACTATCCATCAGTTTGTATGGCAGACCCTCATGCCAAATTGAGTCGAAGGCTTTTTTTAAATCAACAAAGCATTAGAAGATTTAGCCTTTGTTTTGGTTTGTTTGGTTGTCAATTAGGGTGTGCAAAAAGCCAATTTGACATTTGCTCAGTACATTGTTTTCATTGAGGAAATGTACGAGTCTGCTGTTAATGATAATGCGGAGGATTTTTTTTTCTCTCTCTCTCTCTCTCTCTCTCTCTCTCTCTCCAGTGTTAGAATATCTCTCTCTCTCTCTCTCTCTCTCCAGTGTTAGAATATCTCTCTCTCTCTCTCTCTCTCTCTCTCTCTCTCTCTCTCTCTCTGTATCTCTGTAAAACATTATTAAGTAAAACATCAGTCAAATGCCATCAATCAATGTGTGTGTGTGTTTCCATGTGTGTGTCCGTACGGTGTGTGTTTGCGCCGTCAGATAGTAATCAATAGATGATTCCAGCCTGGTCATGGAGCCCTTCACCCTGGTTAACCCCTGTCTCGTTAGTACTGTTCTCTGGCATCCAATAATTCAGTTGGATTCCACAGAGACTGGATCATGCTTTGCCTGGACCACAATGGTCAAACACTACAAGGATCCATCAATAATTCCAACAATATCATTTGATTATGTGTCAGTGTGTCTGAGAAAGAGTATCAATTCAATGTTCTTTTATTGGCTTGGGAAACATATGTTGACATTAACAAAGCAAATGGGTGTGTGTGTGTGTGTGTGTGTGTGTGTGTGTGTGTGTGTGTGTGTGTGTGTGCGTGCTTCTTTCTCTATGCAGCAGTGTGCCTCTCGTCTAGTCTGTGTTTACTTGTAAGTTCTCTCCAAATTATCCAGTACCACCTCATCTCTTCATCAGAATAGTTCCGGTACCACCTCATCTCTTCATCAGAATAGTTCCAGTACCACCTCATCTCTCCATCAGAATAGTTCCAGTACCACCTCATCTCTCCACCAGAATAGTCCCAGTACCACCTCATCTCTCCAGTACCACCTCATCTCTTCATCAGAATAGTTCCAGTACCACCTCATCTCTCCATCAGAATAGTTCCAGTACCACCTCATCTCTCCAGTACCACCTCATCTCTCCACCAGAATAGTCCCAGTACCACCTCATCTCTCCAGCAGAATAGTCCCAGTACCACCTCATCTCTCCACCACAATAGTCCCAGTACCACCTCATCTCTCCATCAGAATAGTTCCAGTACCACCTCATCTCTCCATCAGAATAGTTCCAGTACCACCTCATCTCTCCAGCAGAATAGTTCCAGTACCACCTCATCTCTCCAGCAGAATAGTTCCAGTACCACCTCATCTCTCCATCAGAATAGTTCCAGTGCCACCTCATCTCTCCAGCAGAATAGTTCCAGTACCAACTCATCTCTCCAGTACCATCCCATCTCTCCATCAGAATAGTTCCAGTACCACCTCAGCTCTCCAGTACCACCTCATCTCTCCACCAGAATAGTCCCAGTACCACCTCATCTCTCCATCAGAATAGTTTCAGTACCACCTCATCTCTCCATCAGAATAGTTCCAGTACCACCTCATCTCTCCAGTAGAATAGTTCCAGTACCACCTCATCTCTCCATCAGAATAGTTCCAGTACCACCTCATCTCTCCAGTAGAATAGTTCCAGTACCACCTCATCTCTCCATCAGAATAGTTACAGTACCTCCTCATCTCTCCAGTAGAATAGTTCCAGTACCACCTCATCTCTCCACCAGAATAGTCCCAGTACCACCTCATCTCTCCAGCAGAATAGTCCCAGTACCACCTCATCTCTCCAGTACCACCTCATCCCTCCATCAGAATAGTTCCAGTACCACCTCATCTCTCCATCAGACTAGTTCCAGTACCACCTCATCTCTCCATCAGAATAGTTCCAGTACCACCTCATCTCTCCAGTACCACCTCATCTCTCCACCAGAATAGTCCCAGTACCACCTCATCTCTCCAGCAGAATAGTCCCAGTACCACCTCATCTCTCCACCAGAATAGTCCCAGTACCACCTCATCTCTCCAGCAGAATAGTCCCAGTACCACCTCATCTCTCCAGTACCACCTCATCTCTCCACCAGAATAGTTCCAGTACCACCTCATCTCTCCAGCAGAATAGTTCCAGTACCACCTCATCTCTCAGTACCACCTCATCTCTCCACCAGAATAGTCCCAGTACCACCTCATCTCTCCAGCAGAATAGTACCAGTACCACCTCATCTCTCCATCAGAATAGTTCCAGTACCACCTCATCTCTCCAGTACCACCTCATCTCTCCACCAGAATAGTCCCAGTACCACCTCATCTCTCCAGCAGAATAGTCCCAGTACCACCTCATCTCTCCACCAGAATAGTCCCAGTACCACCTCATCTCTCCACCAGAATAGTCCCAGTACCACCTCATCTCTCCAGCAGAATAGTCCCAGTACCACCTCATCTCTCCAGCAGAATAGTTCCAGTACCACCTCATCTCTCCATCAGAATAGTTCCAGTACCACCTCATCCCTCCATCAGAATAGTTCCAGTACCACCTCATCTCTCCATCAGACTAGTTCCAGTACCAGTCCACCTCATCTTCCAGTCCAGTCCAGAGAATAGTTCCAGTCCCACCTCATCTCTCCAGTACCACCCCATTTCTCCATCAGAATAGTTCCAGTCCCACCTCATCTCTCCAGTACCACCCCATTTCTCCATCAGAATAGTTCCAGTACCACCTCATCTCTCCAGTACCACCTCTTCTCTCCAGTACCACCTCATCTCTCCATCAGAATAGTTTCAGTACCACCTCATCTCTCCATCAGAATAGTTCCAGTACCACCTCATCTCTCCAGTAGAATAGTTCCAGTACCACCTCATCTCTCCATCAGAATAGTTACAGTACCTCCTCATCTCTCCAGTAGAATAGTTCCAGTACCACCTCATCTCTCCACCAGAATAGTCCCAGTACCACCTCATCTCTCCAGCAGAATAGTCCCAGTACCACCTCATCTCTCCAGTACCACCTCATCTCTCCACCAGAATAGTCCCAGTACCACCTCATCTCTCCAGCAGAATAGTCCCAGTACCACCTCATCTCTCCAGTACCACCTCATCTCTCCAGTACCACCTCTTCTCTCCAGTACCACCTCATCTCTCCATCAGAATAGTTTCAGTACCACCTCATCTCTCCAGCAGAATAGTTCCAGTACCACCTCATCTCTCCATCAGAATAGTTCCAGTACCACCTCATCTCTCCATCAGACTAGTTCCAGTACCACCTCATCTCTCCAGTAGAATAGTTCCAGTACCACCTCATCTATCCAGCAGAATAGTCCCAGTACCACCTCATCTCTCCAGTACCACCTCATCTCTCCACCAGAATAGTCCCAGTACCACCTCATCTTTCCAGCAGAATAGTCCCAGTACTACCTCATCTCTCCACCAGAATAGTCCCAGTACCACCTCATCTCTCCACCAGAATAGTCCCAGTACCACCTCATCTCTCCAGCAGAATAGTCCCAGTACCACCTCATCTCTCCACCAGAATAGTCCCAGTACCACCTCATTTCTCCACCAGAATAGTCCCAGTACCACCTCATCTCTCCAGCAGAATAGTTCCAGTACCACCTCATCTCTCCATCAGAATAGTTCCAGTACCACCTCATCTCTCCATCAGACTAGTTCCAGTACCACCTCATCTCTCCAGTAGAATAGTTCCAGTACCACCTCATCTATCCAGCAGAATAGTTCCAGTCCCACCTCATCTCTCCAGTACCACCCCATTTCTCCATCAGAATAGTTCCAGTCCCACCTCATCTCTCCAGTACCACCCCATATCTCCATCAGAATAGTTCCAGTACCACCTCATCTCTCCAGTACCACCTCATCTCTCCAGTACCACCTCTTCTCTCCAGTACCACCTCATCTCTCCATCAGAATAGTTACAGTACCTCCTCATCTCTCCAGTAGAATAGTTCCAGTACCACCTCATCTCTCCACCAGAATAGTCCCAGTACCACCTCATCTCTCCAGCAGAATAGTCCCAGTACCACCTCATCTCTCCAGTACCACCTCATCTCTCCAGTACCACCTCTTCTCTCCAGTACCACCTCATCTCTCCATCAGAATAGTTTCAGTACCACCTCATCTCTCCATCAGAATAGTTCCAGTACCACCTCATCTCTCCAGTAGAATAGTTCCAGTACCACCTCATCTCTCCATCAGAATAGTTCCAGTACCACCTCATCTCTCCACCAGAATAGTTCCAGTACCACCTCATCTCTCCACCAGAATAGTCCCAGTACCACCTCATCTCTCCAGCAGAATAGTCCCAGTACCACCTCATCTCTCCAGTACCACCTCATCTCTCCACCAGAATAGTCCCAGTACCACCTCATCTCTCCAGCAGAATAGTTCCAGTACCACCTCATCTCTCCAGTACCACCTCATCTCTCCACCAGAATAGTCCCAGTACCACCTCATCTCTCCAGCAGAATAGTACCAGTACCACCTCATCTCTCCATCAGAATAGTTCCAGTACCACCTCATCTCTCCAGTACCACCTCATCTCTCCACCAGAATAGTCCCAGTACCACCTCATCTCTCCATCAGAATAGTTTCAGTACCACCTCATCTCTCCATCAGAATAGTTCCAGTACCACCTCATCTCTCCAGTAGAATAGTTCCAGTACCACCCCATCTCTCCATCAGAATAGTTCCAGTACCACCTCATCTCTCCAGTAGAATAGTTCCAGTACCACCTCATCTCTCCATCAGAATAGTTACAGTACCTCCTCATCTCTCCAGTAGAATAGTTCCAGTACCACCTCATCTCTCCTCCAGAATAGTCCCAGTACCACCTCATCTCTCCAGCAGAATAGTCCCAGTACCACCTCATCTCTCCAGTACCACCTCATCCCTCCATCAGAATAGTTCCAGTACCACCTCATCTCTCCATCAGACTAGTTCCAGTACCACCTCATCTCTCCAGTAGAATAGTTCCAGTACCACCTCATCTCTCCAGCAGAATAGTTCCAGTCCCACCTCATCTCAGTACTTTCTCCATCAGAATAGTTCCAGTCCCACCTCATCTCTCCAGTACCACCCCATTTCTCCATCAGAATAGTTCCAGTACCACCTCATCTCTCCAGTACCACCTCATCTCTCCAGTACCACCTCTTCTCTCCAGTACCACCTCATCTCTCCATCAGAATAGTTTCAGTACCACCTCATCTCTCCATCAGAATAGTTCCAGTACCACCTCATCTCTCCAGTAGAATAGTTCCAGTACCACCTCATCTCTCCATCAGAATAGTTACAGTACCTCCTCATCAGTAGAATAGTTCCAGTCCCACCTCATCTCTCCACCAGAATAGTCCCACCACCTCATCTCTCCAGCAGAATAGTCCCAGTCCCACCTCATCTCTCCAGTACCACCTCATCTCTCCACCAGAATAGTCCCAGTAATAGTTCCCAGTACCACCTCATCTCTCCAGTACCACCTCATCTCTCCAGTACCACCTCTTCTCTCCAGTACCACCTCATCTCTCCATCAGAATAGTTTCAGTACCACCTCATCTCTCCATCAGAATAGTTCCAGTACCACCTCATCTCTCCAGTAGAATAGTTCCAGTACCACCTCATCTCTCCATCAGAATAGTTACAGTACCTCCTCATCTCTCCAGTAGAATAGTTCCAGTACCACCTCATCTCTCCACCAGAATAGTCCCAGTACCACCTCATCTCTCCAGCAGAATAGTCCCAGTACCACCTCATCTCTCCAGTACCACCTCATCATCTCTCCACAGAATAGTTCCAGTACCACCTCAGTCCACCTCATCTCAGCAGAATAGTCCCAGCAGAATAGTACCAGTACCTCTCTCCATCAGAATCTCTCAGAATACCACCCAGCAGAATAGTCCCAGTACCACCTCATCTCTCCACCAGAATAGTCCCAGTCCATCTCTCCAGTAGTCCCAGTACCACCTCACCTCATCTCTCTCCAGTACCACCTCATCTCTCCATCCCAGAATAGTTTCCACCTCAGTACCACCTCATCTCTCCATCAGAATAGTTCCAGTACCACCTCATCTCTCCAGTAGAATAGTTCCAGTACCACCTCATCTCTCCATCAGAATAGTTACAGTACCTCCTCATCTCTCCAGTAGAATAGTTCCAGTACCACCTCATCTCTCCACCAGAATAGTCCCAGTACCACCTCATCTCTCCAGCAGAATAGTCCCAGTACCACCTCATCTCTCCAGTACCACCTCATCTCTCCACCAGAATAGTTCCAGTACCACCTCATCTCTCCAGCAGAATAGTTCCAGTACCACCTCATCTCTCCAGTACCACCTCATCTCTCCACCAGAATAGTCCCAGTACCACCTCATCTCTCCAGCAGAATAGTACCAGTACCACCTCATCTCTCCATCAGAATAGTTCCAGTACCACCTCATCTCTCCAGTACCACCTCATCTCTCCACCAGAATAGTCCCAGTACCACCTCATCTCTCCAGCAGAATAGTCCCAGTACCACCTCATCTCTCCACCAGAATAGTCCCAGTACCACCTCATCTCTCCAGCAGAATAGTCCCAGTACCACCTCATCTCTCCAGTACCACCTCATCTCTCCACCAGAATAGTCCCAGTACCACCTCATCTCTCCAGCAGAATAGTACCAGTACCACCTCATCTCTCCATCAGAATAGTTCCAGTACCACCTCATCTCTCCAGTACCACCTCATCTCTCCACCAGAATAGTCCCAGTACCACCTCATCTCTCCAGCAGAATAGTCCCAGTACCACCTCATCTCTCCACCAGAATAGTCCCAGTACCACCTCACCTCTCCACCAGAATAAATCAAATCAAATCAAATTTATTTATATAGCCCTTCGTACATCAGCTGATATCTCAAAGTGCTGTACAGAAACCCAGCCTAAAACCCCAAACAGCAAACAATGCAGGTGTAAAAGCACGGTGGCTAGGAAAAACTCCCTAGAAAGGCCAAAACCTAGGAAGAAACCTAGAGAGGAACCAGGCTATGTGGGGTGGCCAGTCCTCTTCTGGCTGTGCCGGGTAGAGATTATAACAGAACATGACCAAGATGTTCAAATGTTCATAAATGACCAGCATGGTCGAATAATAATAAGGCAGAACAGTTGAAACTGGAGCAGCAGCACAGTCAGGTGGACTGGGGACAGCAAGGAGTCATCATGTCAGGTAGTCCTGGGGCACGGTCCTAGGGCTCAGGTCCTCCGAGAGAGAGAAAGAAAGAGAGAATTAGAGAGAGTATATGTGGGGTGGCCAGTCCTCTTCTGGCTGTGCCGGGTGGAGATTATAACAGAACGTGGCCAAGATGTTCAAATGTTCATAAATGACCAGCATGGTTGAATAATAGTAAGGCAGAACAGTTGAAACTGGAGCAGCAGCATGGCCAGGTGGACTGGGGACAGCAAGGAGTCATCATGTCAGGTAGTCCTGGGACATGGTCCTAGGGCCCAGGCCAGTTGAAACTGGAGCAGCAGCATGGCCAGGTGGACTGGGGACAGCAAGGAGTCATCATGTCAGGTAGTCCTGGGGCATGGTCCTAGGGCTCAGGTCCTCCGAGAGAGAGAAAGAAAGAGAGAAGGAGAGAATTAGAGAACGCACACTTAGATTCACACAGGACACCGAATAGGACAGGAGAAGTACTCCAGATATAACAAACTGACCCTAGCCCCCCGACACATAAACTAATGCAGCATAAATACTGGAGGCTGAGACAGGAGGGGTCACCTCATCTCTCCACCAGAATAGTCCCAGTACCACCTCATCTCTCCAGCAGAATAGTACCAGTACCACCTCATCTCTCCATCAGAATAGTTCCAGTACCACCTCATCTCTCCAGTACCACCTCATCTCTCCACCAGAATAGTCCCAGTACCACCTCATCTCTCCAGCAGAATAGTCCCAGTACCACCTCATCTCTCCACCAGAATAGTCCCAGTACCACCTCATCTCTCCAGCAGAATAGTCCCAGTACCACCTCATCTCTCCAGCAGAATAGTCCCAGTACCACCTCATCTCTCCACCAGAATAGTCCCAGTACCACCTCATCTCTCCACCAGAATAGTCCCAGTACCACCTCATCTCTCCAGCAGAATAGTTCCAGTACCACCTCATCTCTCCATCAGAATAGTTCCAGTACCACCTCATCTCTCCAGCAGAATAGTCCCAGTGTGGACTTGAACAAGCCTTGCAATGGAGCCTGTATCTGGAGAATCGGGCCCATTGAGCCTCAGCTAGTTTGAAGCAGACAGTTTCGTGGGGAGTCTGTATAGAAAGACTGCTGTGTTGTAATTATCAGCTATAAGACATAGTAGGCTGTTCTGACCCTGATATTAAACATGAATAATTATGGGTTCTATTTTACATAGTTTTGACAATACAATATTACACATTAAGAATGATGGGTCCTATTTTACACAATAGAGGCAATTTATTACATGACCAAGTAGGATACAGACACATACCAGGCTGTCATGTCATCCTTCACATTCAGTAAATGGAAAAAGGATTTATGACAGTATGTACGTATGTCTGTTTTGTGTCCCAAATGGCACCCTATTCCCTATATAGTGCACTAGTTTTGACTAGAGCCCTATTGGTGAATAGGGTGCCATTTGGGATGCAGTCTATGTCTCCCATCTACTGTATAATGACTAACCTGCTGATTAGAGGGTTAGTGCTGTGTTCTGATCTCTCCTGCTGTGCCCTGCAGCACTACACAGTCAGTATACAGACTCAGTCATTACACCATTAGACACTGCTCGACCATCTGTCGGCCATATTACATCTGAGCGGACTAACTCTGATGCAGGGTAGATGTGTATGTTACTCTGATGCAGGGTAGATGTGTATGTTACTCTGATGAAGGGTAGATGTGTACATTACTCTGATGCAGGGTAGATATGTATGTTACTCTGATGCAGGGTAGATATGTGCATTACTATGATGCAGGGTAGATATGTGCATTACTATGATGCAGGGTAGATATGTGTGTTACTCTGATGCAGGGTAGATATGTGCATTACTATGATGCAGGGTAGATATGTGCATTACTATGATGCAGGGTAGATATGTGCGTTACTCTGATGCAGGGTAGATATGTATGTTACTCTGATGCAGGGTAGATATGTGTGTTACTCTGATGCAGGGTAGATATGTGCATTACTATGATGCAGGGTAGATATGTGCGTTACTCTGATGCAGGGTAGATATGTATGTTACTCTGATGCAGGGTAGATATGTGTGTTACTCTGATGCAGGGTAGATATGTGCATTACTATGATGCAGGGTAGATATGTGTGTTACTCTGATGCAGGGTAGATATGTATGTTAGTCTGATGAAGGGTAGATATGTGCGTTACTCTGATGCAGGGTAGATGTGTGCGTTACTCTGATGCAGGGTAGATATGTGCATTACTATGATGCAGGGTAGATATGTGTGTTACTCTGATGCAGGGTAGATATGTGCATTACTATGATGCAGGGTAGATATGTGTGTTACTCTGATGCAGGGTAGATATGTGCGTTACTCTGATGCAGGGTAGATATGTGCATTACTATGATGCAGGGTAGATATGTGCATTACTATGATGCAGGGTAGATATGTGCGTTACTCTGATGCAGGGTAGATATGTGCATTACTCTGATGCAGGGTAGATATGTATTTAACTATGATGCAGAGTAGATATGTGTGTTACTCTGATGCAGGGTAGATATTTGAGGTCGACCGATCATGATTTTTCAATACCGATACCGATTATTGGAGGCCCAAAAAAGCCGATACCGATTAATAATAATAATGACAATTACAATAATACTCAATGAACACTTATTTTAACTTAATATAATACATCAATAAAATCATTTTAGCCTCAAGTAAATAATGAAACATGTTCAATTTGGTTTAAATAATGCAAAAACAAGAAGAGAACAAGTGTTGGAGAAGAAAGTAAAAGTGGAATATGTGCTATGTAAGAAAGCTGACGTTTCAGTTCCTTGCTCAGAACATGAGAACATATGAAAGCTGGTAGTTCCTTTTAACATGAGTCTTCAATATTCCCAGGTAAGACGTTTTAGGTTGTAGTTATTATAGTAATTATAGGACTATTTCCCTCTATACCATTTGTATTTCATTAACCTTGGACTATTGGATGTTCTTATATGCAATTTAGTATTGCCAGTGTAACAGTATAGCTTCCGTCCCTCTCCTCGCTCCTCCCTGGGCTCGAACCAGCAACACAACGACAACAACCACCCTCGAAGCAGCGTTACCCATGCAGAGCAAGGGAAACAACCACAGGCTCACAGCGAGTGACGTTTGAAACGCTAGTAGCGCGCGCTAACTAGCCAGCCATTTCACTTCGGTTACACCAGCCTCATCTCGGGAGTTGATAGGCTTGAAATCATAAACAGCGCAATGCTTGACACACAACGAAGAGCTGCTGGCAAAACGCATGAAAGTGTATGTTTCCGCGCCTGCTTCTGCCTACCACCGCTCAGTCAGATACTTGTATCCTTGTATGCTCAGTCAGATTATATGCAACGCAGGACACACTAGATAATATCTAGTAATATCATCAACCATGTGTAGTTAGTTAACTAGTGATTATGATTGATTGTTTTTTATAAGATAAGTTTAATGCTAGCTAGCAACTTACCTTGGCTTACAGGCACTCTCCTCGTGGAGTGCAACGAGAGAGAGGCAGGTCGTTATTGCGTTGGACTAGTTAACTGTAAGTTTGGATCCCCCGAGCTGACAAGGTGAAAATCTGTTGTTCTGCCCCTGAACAAGGCAGTTAACCCACCGTTCCTAGGCCTTCATTGAAAATAAGAATGTGTTCTTAACTGACTTGCCTAGTTAAATAAAGGTATTTTCTAAAAAATGTACAATTCGCCGCCCAAAAATACCAATTTCCGATTGTTATGAAAACTTGAAATCGGCCCTAATTAATCAGCCATTCCGATTAATCGGTCGACCTCTAGTAGATATGTATGTTACTCTGATGCCTAACAAGGTTCTCTGACATCACTTTTTACCACAATAGAAACAGTTATACTTCCAAATATACAAAGAGGAAAATCTAATTTTTATAGAGCTGAAGTTTTCCATGTACACCTCTGTGACATCCACTGTCATTAATTACAGCTCCAGTATGTAATTTCCTCAGGTTGTGAGTGACAGCTGGCAAAGAGGAGTGCCTTGCTGAGTCAAACCCCTGTGGACCCTCAGCATCTCACAGCAGGCTGGCTGGCTGGCAGCGTGTGCCTGTGCGTGTGTGAGAGGGAAAACATATCAGTGTGTGTGGGGCTGGTTTAGATGTGACCCAGAAAGCAGGCTATGCTACAGTATGCCCACTAATGTGAACAGGCTTTGAGTCTGTGTATAAGCCAGGCTTTCAGTCTGTGTATAAACCAGGCGTTGAGTTTGTGTATAAGCCAGGCTTTGAGTCTGTGTTTAAGCCAGGCTTTGAGTCTGTGAATAAGCCAGGCTTTGAGTCTGTGAATAAGCCAGGCTTTGAGTCTGTGTATAAGCCAGGCTTTGAGTCTGTGAATAAGCCAGGCTTTGAGTCTGTGTATAAGCCAGGCTTTGAGTCTGTGTATAAGCCAGGCTTTGAGTCTGTGTATAAGCCAGGCTTTGAGTCTGTGAATAAGCCAGGCTTTGAGTCTGTGTATAATGAGTCTGTGTATAAACCAGACTTTGAGTCTGTGTATAATGAGTCTGTGTATAAGCCAGGCTTTGAGTCTGTGTATAAGCCAGGCTTTGAGTCTGTGAATACGCCAGGCTTTGAGTCTGTGTATAAGCCAGGCTTTGAGTCTGTGAATAAGCCAGGCTTTGAGTCTGTGTATAAGCCAGGCTTTGAGTCTGTGTATAATGAGTCTGTGTATAAGCCAGGCTTTGAGTCTATGTATAAGCTAGGCGGTGAGTCTGTGAATAAGCCAGGATTTGAGTCTGTGTATAAGCCAGGCTTTGAGTCTGTGTATAAGCTAGGCGGTGAGTCTGTGAATAAGCCAGGCTTTGAGTCTGTGTATAAGCCAGGCTTTGAGTCTGTGTATAAGCCAGGCTTTGAGTCTGTGAATAAGCCAGGCTTTGAGTCTGTGAATAAGCCAGGCTTTGAGTCTGTGTATAAGCCAGGCTTTGAGTCTTGGATAAGCCAGGCGGTGAGTCTGTGAATAAGCCAGGCTTTGAGTCTGTGAATAAGTCAGGCTTTGAGTCTGTGAATAAGCCAGGCTTTGAGTCTGAATAAGCCAGGCTTTGAGTCTGTGAATAATGAGTCTGTGAATAAGCCAGGCTTTGAGTCTGTGTATAAGCCAGGCGTTGAGTCTGTGAATAAGCCAGGCTTTGAGTCTGTGTATAAGCTAGGCGGTGAGTCTGTGAATAAGCCAGGATTTGAGTCTGTGTATAAGCCAGGCTTTGAGTCTGTGAATAAGCCAGGCTTTGAGTCTGTGTATAAGCTAGGCGGTGAGTCTGTGAATAAGACAGGCTTTGAGTCTGTGTATAAGCCAGGCTTTGAGTCTGTGTATAAGCCAGGCTTTGAGTCTGTGTATAAGCTAGGCGGTGTGTCTGTGAATAAGCCAGGCTTTGAGTCTGTGAATAAGCCAGGCTTTGAGTCTGTGAATAAGCCAGGCTTTGAGTCTGAATAAGCCAGGCTTTGAGTCTGTGAATAATGAGTCTGTGAATAAGCCAGGCTTTGAGTCTGTGAATAAGCCAGGCTTTGAGTCTGAATAAGCCAGGCTTTGAGTCTGTGAATAATGAGTCTGTGAATAAGCCAGGCTTTGAGTCTGTGTATAAGCCAGGCTTTGAGTCTGTGAAAAGCCAGGCTTTGAGTCTGTGTATAAGCTAGGCGGTGAGTCTGTGAATAAGACAGGCTTTGAGTCTGTCTATAAGCCAGGCTTTGAGTCGGTGTATAAGCCAGGCTTTGAGTCTGTGTATAAGCTAGGCGGTGTGTCTGTGAATAAGCCAGGCTTTGAGTCTGTGAATAAGCCAGGCTTTGAGTCTGTGAATAAGCCAGGCTTTGAGTCTGTATATAATGAGTCTGTGAGCCAGGCTTTGAGTCTGTGTATAAGCTAGGCGTTGAGTGGTGAGTCTGTGAATAAGCCAGGCGGTGAGTCTGTGAATAAGCCAGGCTTTGAGTCTGTGAATAAGCCAGGCTTTGAGTCTGTGAATAAGCCAGGCTTGAGTCTGTGAATAAGCCAGGCTTTGAGTCTGTGAATAAGCCAGGCTTTGAGTCTGTGTGTGTATAAGCCAGGCTTTGAGTCTGTGTATAAGCCAGGCTTTGAGTCTGTGTATAAGCCAGGCGTTGAGTCTGTGAATAAGCCAGGCTTTGAGTCTGTGAATAAGCCAGGCTTTGAGTCTGTGTATAAGCCAGGCTTTGAGTCTGTATAAGCCAGGCTTTGAGTCTGTGAATAAGCCAGGCTTTGAGTCTGTGAATAAGCCAGGCTTTGAGTCTGTGAATAAGCCAGGCGTTGAGTCTGTGTATAAGCCAGGCGTTGAGTCTGTGAATAAGCCAGGCTTTGAGTCTGAATAAGCCAGGCTTTGAGTCTGTGAATAATGAGTCTGTGAATAAGCCAGGCTTTGAGTCTGTGAATAATGAGTCTGTGTATAAGCCAGGCTTTGAGTCTGTGAATAAGCCAGGCTTTGAGTCTGTGTATAATGAGTCTGTGAATAAGCAGGCTTTGAGTCTTTGAGGCTTTGAGTCTGTGTATAAGCCAGGCTTTGAGTCTGTGTATAAGCCAGGCTTTGAGTCTGTGTATAAGCCAGGCTTTGAGTCTGTGTATAAGCCAGGCTTTGAGTCTGTGAATAAGCCAGGCTTTGAGTCTGTGAATAAACCAGGCTTTGAGTCTGTGTATAAGCCAGGCTTTGAGTCTGTGAATAAGCCAGGCTTTGAGTCTGTGTATAAGCCAGGCGGTGAGTCTGTGTATAAGCCAGGCTTTGAGTCTGTGAATAAGCCAGGCTTTGAGTCTGTGTATAAGCCAGGCGTTGAGTCTGTGAATAAGCCAGGCTTTGAGTCTGAATAAGCCAGGCTTTGAGTCTGTGAATAAGCCAGGCTTTGAGTCTGTGAATAATGAGTCTGTGTATAAGCCAGGCTTTGAGTCTGTGAATAAGCCAGGCTTTGAGTCTGTGTATAAGCCAGGCTTTGAGTCTGTGTATAAGCCAGGCTTTGAGTCTGTGTATAAGCCAGGCGGTGAGTCTGTGTATAAGCTAGGCTTTGAGTCTGTGTATATAAGCTGTGTATAAGGCTGAGTCTGTGTATAAGCCAGGCTTTGAGTCTGTGTATAATGAGTCTGTGTATAAGCCAGGCTTTGAGTCTGTGTATAAAGAGTCTGTGTTTAAGCCAGGCTTTGAGTCTGTGTATAAAGAGTCTGTGTTTAAGCCAGGCTTTGAGTCTGTGTATAAGCCAGGCTTTGAGTCTGTGAATAAGCCAGGCTTTGAGTCTGTGTATAAGCCAGGCTTTGAGTTTGAATAAGCCAGGCTTTGAGTCTGTGTATAAGCCAGGCTTTGAGTCTGTGTATAATGAGTCTGTGTATAAGCCAGGCTTTGAGTCTATGTATAAGCTAGGCGGTGAGTCTGTGAATAAGCCAGGATTTGAGTCTGTGTATAAGCCAGGCTTTGAGTCTGTGTATAAGCTAGGCGGTGAGTCTGTGAATAAGCCAGGCTTTGAGTCTGTGTATAAGCCAGGCTTTGAGTCTGTGTATAAGCCAGGCTTTGAGTCTGTGAATAAGCCAGGCTTTGAGTCTGTGAATAAGCCAGGCTTTGAGTCTGTGTATAAGCCAGGCTTTGAGTCTTGGATAAGCCAGGCGGTGAGTCTGTGAATAAGCCAGGCTTTGAGTCTGTGAATAAGCCAGGCTTTGAGTCTGTGTATAAGCCAGGCGTTGAGTCTGTGAATAAGCCAGGCTTTGAGTCTGTGAATAAGCCAGGCTTTGAGTCTGAATAAGCCAGGCTTTGAGTCTGTGAATAATGAGTCTGTGAATAAGCCAGGCTTTGAGTCTGTGTATAAGCCAGGCGTTGAGTCTGTGAATAAGCCAGGCTTTGAGTCTGTGTATAAGCTAGGCGGTGAGTCTGTGAATAAGCCAGGATTTGAGTCTGTGTATAAGCCAGGCTTTGAGTCTGTGAATAAGCCAGGCTTTGAGTCTGTGTATAAGCTAGGCGGTGAGTCTGTGAATAAGACAGGCTTTGAGTCTGTGTATAAGCCAGGCTTTGAGTCTGTGTATAAGCCAGGCTTTGAGTCTGTGTATAAGCTAGGCGGTGTGTCTGTGAATAAGCCAGGCTTTGAGTCTGTGAATAAGCCAGGCTTTGAGTCTGTGTATAAGCCAGGCTTTGAGTCTGTATATAAGCCAGGCGTTGAGTCTGTGAATAAGCTAGGCGGTGAGTCTGTGAATAAGCCAGGCGGTGAGTCTGTGAATAAGCCAGGCTTTGAGTCTGTGAATAAGCCAGGCTTTGAGTCTGTGTATAAGCTAGGCGGTGAGTCTGTGAATAAGCCAGGCAGTGAGTCTGTGAATAAGCCAGGCTTTGAGTCTGTGTATAAGCCAGGCTTTGAGTCTGTGTATAAGCCAGGCTTTGAGTCTGTGTATAAGCCAGGCGTTGAGTCTGTGAATAAGCCAGGCGGTGAGTCTGTGAATAAGCCAGGCTTTGAGTCTGTGTATAAGCCAGGCTTTGAGTCTGTGTATAAGCCAGGCTTTGAGTCTGTGAATAAGCCAGGCTTTGAGTCTGTGAATAAGCCAGGCTTTGAGTCTGTGTATAAGCCAGGCGTTGAGTCTGTGAATAAGCCAGGCTTTGAGTCTGAATAAGCCAGGCTTTGAGTCTGTGAATAATGAGTCTGTGAATAAGCCAGGCTTTGAGTCTGTGAATAATGAGTCTGTGTATAAGCCAGGCTTTGAGTCTGTGAATAAGCCAGGCTTTGAGTCTGTGTATAATGAGTCTGTGAATAAGCCAGGATTTGAGTCTGTGTATAAGCCAGGCTTTGAGTCTGTGTATAAGCCAGGCTTTGAGTCTGTGTATAAGCCAGGCGGTGAGTCTGTGTATAAGCTAGGCTTTGAGTCTGTGAATAAGCCAGGCTTTGAGTCTGTGAATAAACCAGGCGTTGAGTCTGTGTATAAGCCAGGCTTTGAGTCTGTAAATAAGCCAGGCTTTGAGTCTGTGTATAAGCTAGGCGGTGAGTCTGCGAATAAGCCAGGCAGTGAGTCTGTGAATAAGCCAGGCTTTGAGTCTGTGTATAAGCCAGGCGTTGAGTCTGTGAATAAGCCAGGCTTTGAGTCTGAATAAGCCAGGCTTTGAGTCTGTGAATAATGAGTCTGTGAATAAGCCAGGCTTTGAGTCTGTGAATAAGCCAGGCTTTGAGTCTGTGAATAATGAGTCTGTGTATAAGCCAGGCTTTGAGTCTGTGAATAAGCCATGCTTTGAGTCTGTGTATAAGCCAGGCTTTGAGTCTGTGTATAAGCCAGGCTTTGAGTCTGTGTATAAGCCAGGCGGTGAGTCTGTGTATAAGCTAGGCTTTGAGTCTGTGAATAAGCCAGGAGTTTGAGTCTGGCTGAGTCTGTGAATAAACCAGGCTTTGAGTCTGTGTATAAGCCAGGCTTTGAGTCTGTGAATAAGCCAGGCGATGAGTCTGTGTATAAGCCAGGCGGTGAGTCTGTGTATAAGCCAGGCTTTGAGTCTGTGAATAAGCCAGGCTTTGAGTCTGTGTATAAGCCAGGCTTTGAGTCTGTGTATAAGCCAGGCTTTGAGTCTGTGTATAAGCCAGGCTTTGAGTCTGTGAATAAGCCAGGCTTTGAGTCTGTGTAATAAGCCAGGCTTTGAGTCTGTGAGTCTGTGTATAAGCCAGGCTTTGAGTCTGTGTATAAGCCAGGCTTTGAGTCTGTGTATAAGCCAGGCTTTGAGTTTGAATAAGCCAGGCTTTGAGTCTGTGTATAATGAGTCTGTGAATAAGCCAGGATTTGAGTCTGTGTATAAGCCAGGCTTTGAGTCTGTGTATAAGCCAGGCTTTGAGTCTGTGTATAAGCCAGGCTTTGAGTCTGTGTATAAGCCAGGCTTTGAGTCTGTGAATAAGCCAGGCTTTGAGTCTGTGAATAAACCAGGCGTTGAGTCTGTGTATAAGCCAGGCTTTGAGTCTGTAAATAAGCCAGGCTTTGAGTCTGTGTATAAGCTAGGCGGTGAGTCTGTGAATAAGCCAGGCAGTGAGTCTGTGAATAAGCCAGGCTTTGAGGCTTAAGCCAGGCTGAGTCTGTGTATAAGCCAGGCTTTGAGTCTGTGAATAAGCCAGGCTTTGAGTCTGAATAAGCCAGGCTTTGAGTCTGTGAATAATGAGTCTGTGAATAAGCCAGGCTTTGAGTCTGTGAATAATGAGTCTGTGTATAAGCCAGGCTTTGAGTCTGTGAATAAGCCATGCTTTGAGTCTGTGTATAAGCCAGGCTTTGAGTCTGTGTATAAGCCAGGCTTTGAGTCTGTGTATAAGCCAGGCGGTGAGTCTGTGTATAAGCTAGGCTTTGAGTCTGTGAATAAGCCAGGCTTTGAGTCTGTGAATAAACCAGGCTTTGAGTCTGTGTATAAGCCAGGCTTTGAGTCTGTGAATAAGCCAGGCGATGAGTCTGTGTATAAGCCAGGCGGTGAGTCTGTGTATAAGCCAGGCTTTGAGTCTGTGAATAAGCCAGGCTTTGAGTCTGTGAATAAGCCAGGCTTTGAGTCTATGTATAAGCCAGGCTTTGAGTCTGTGTATAAGCCAGGCTTTGAGTCTGTGTATAAGCCAGGCGGTGAGTCTGTGTATAAGCCAGGCTTTGAGTCTGTGAATAAGCCAGGCGTTGAGTCTGTGTATAAGCCAGGCTTTGAGTCTGTGTATAATGAGTCTGTGTATAAGCCAGGCTTTGAGTCTGTGTATAATGAGTCTGTGTTTAAGCCAGGCTTTGAGTCTGTGTATAAGCCAGGCTTTGAGTCTGTGAATAAGCCAGGCTTTGAGTCTGTGTATAAGCCAGGCTTTGAGTCTGTGTATAAGCCAGGCTTTGAGTCTGTGTATAAGCCAGGCTTTGAGTCTGTGTATAAGCCAGGCTTTGAGTCTGTGTATAAGCTAGGCGGTGAGTCTGTGAATAAGCCAGGCTTTGAGTCTGTGAATAAGCCAGGCTTTGAGTCTGAATAAGCCAGGCTTTGAGTCTGTGAATAATGAGTCTGTGAATAAGCCAGGCTTTGAGTCTGTGAATAATGAGTCTGTGAATAAGCCAGGCTTTGAGTCTGAATAAGCCAGGCTTTGAGTCTGTGAATAAGCCAGGCTTTGAGTCTGTGAATAAGCCAGGCGTTGAGTCTGTGAATAAGCCAGGCTTTGAGTCTGAATAAGCCAGGCTTTGAGTCTGTGAATAATGAGTCTGTGAATAAGCCAGGAGTCTTTTGAGTCTGTGAATAATGAGTCTGTGAATAAGCCAGGCTTTGAGTCTGTGTATAATGAGTCTGTGTATAAGCCAGGCTTTGAGTCTGTGTATAAGCTAGGCGGTGAGTCTGTGAATAAGCCAGGCTTTGAGTCTGTGAATAAGCCAGGCTTTGAGTCTGTGTATAAACCAGGCGTTGAGTCTGTGAATAAGCCAGGCTTTGAGTCTGTGAATAAGCCAGGCTTTGAGTCTGTGAATAAGCCAGGCGTTGAGTCTGTGAATAAGCCAGGCTTTGAGTCTGTGTATAAGCCAGGCTTTGAGTCTGTGTATAAGCCAGGCTTTGAGTCTGTGTATAAGCCAGGCTTTGAGTCTGTGTATAAGCTAGGCGGTGTGTCTGTGAATAAGCCAGGCTTTGAGTCTGTGAATAAGCCAGGCTTTGAGTCTGTGAATAAGCCAGGCTTTGAGTCTGTATATAAGCCAGGCGTTGAGTCTGTGAATAAGCTAGGCGGTGAGTCTGTGAATAAGCCAGGCTTTGAGTCTGTGTATAAGCCAGGCTTTGAGTCTGTGAATAAGCCCGGCTTTGAGTCTGTGAATAAGCCAGGCTTTGAGTCTGTGTATAAGCCAGGCGTTGAGTCTGTGAATAAGCCAGGCTTTGAGTCTGTGAATAAGCCAGGCGGTGAGTCTGTGAATAAGCCAGGCTTTGAGTCTGTGTATAAGCCAGGCTTTGAGTCTGTGTATAAGCCAGGCTTTGAGTCTGTGAATAAGCCAGGCTTTGAGTCTGTGAATAAGCCAGGCTTTGAGTCTGTGTATAAGCCAGGCGTTGAGTCTGTGAATAAGCCAGGCTTTGAGTCTGTGAATAAGCCAGGCTTTGAGTCTGAATAAGCCAGGCTTTGAGTGTGAATAATGAGTCTGTGAATAAGCCAGGCTTTGAGTCTGTGAATAATGAGTCTGTGAATAAGCCAGGCTTTGAGTCTGTGAATAAGCCAGGCTTTGAGTCTGTGTATAAGCCAGGCTTTGAGTCTGTGTATAATGAGTCTGTGTATAAGCCAGGCTTTGAGTCTGTGTATAAGCTAGGCGGTGAGTCTGTGAATAAGCCAGGCTTTGAGTCTGTGAATAAGCCAGGCTTTGAGTCTGAATAAGCCAGGCTTTGAGTCTGTGAATAATGAGTCTGTGAATAAGCCAGGCTTTGAGTCTGTGAATAATGAGTCTGTGAATAAGCCAGGCTTTGAGTCTGTGAATAAGCCAGGCTTTGAGTCTGAATAAGCCAGGCTTTGAGTCTGTGAATAAGCCAGGCTTTGAGTCTGTGAATAAGCCAGGCGTTGAGTCTGTGAATAAGCCAGGCTTTGAGTCTGAATAAGCCAGGCTTTGAGTCTGTGAATAATGAGTCTGTGAATAAGCCAGGCTTTGAGTCTGTGAATAATGAGTCTGTGAATAAGCCAGGCTTTGAGTCTGTGTATAATGAGTCTGTGTATAAGCCAGGCTTTGAGTCTGTGTATAAGCTAGGCGGTGAGTCTGTGAATAAGCCAGGCTTTGAGTCTGTGAATAAGCCAGGCTTTGAGTCTGTGTATAAGCCAGGCGTTGAGTCTGTGAATAAGCCAGGCTTTGAGTCTGTGAATAAGCCAGGCTTTGAGTCTGTGAATAAGCCAGGCGTTGAGTCTGTGAATAAGCCAGAGTCTTTGAGTTTGAGTCTGTGTATAAGCCAGGCTTTGAGTCTGTGTATAAGCCAGGCTTTGAGTCTGTGTATAAGCCAGGCTTTGAGTCTGTGAATAAGCCAGGCTTTGAGTCTGTGTATAAACCAGGCGGTGAGTCTGTGTATAAGCCAGGCTTTGAGTCTGTGAATAAGCCAGGCTTTGAGTCTGTGTATAAGCCAGGCTTTGAGTCTGTGTATAAGCCAGGCTTTGAGTCTGTGTATAAGCCAGGCGGTGAGTCTGTGTATAAGCCAGGCTTTGAGTCTGTGTATAAGCCAGGCTTTGAGTCTGTGTATAATCCAGGCTTTGAGTCTGTGTATAATGAGTCTGTGTATAAGCCAGGCTTTGAGTCTGTGTATAGTGAGTCTGTGTTTAAGCCAGGCTTTGAGTCTGTGAATAAGCCAGGCTTTGAGTCTGTGTATAAGCTAGGCGGTGAGTCTGTGAATAAGCCAGGCGGTGAGTCTGTGAATAAGCCAGGCTTTGAGTCTGTGTATAAGCCAGGCTTTGAGTCTGTGTATAATGAGTCTGTGTATAAGCCAGGCTTTGAGTCTGTGAATAAGCCAGGCGGTGAGTCTGTGAATAAGCCAGGCTTTGAGTCTGTGTATAAGCCAGGCTTTGAGTCTGTGTATAAGCCAGGCTTTGAGTCTGTGAATAAGCCAGGCTTTGAGTCTGTGAATAAGCCAGGCTTTGAGTCTGTGTATAAGCCAGGCGTTGAGTCTGTGAATAAGCCAGGCTTTGAGTCAGGCCAGGCTTTGAGTCTGAATAAGCCAGGCTTTGAGTGTGAATAATGAGTCTGTGAATAAGCCAGGCTTTGAGTCTGTGAATAATGAGTCTGTGAATAAGCCAGGCTTTGAGTCTGTGAATAAGCCAGGCTTTGAGTCTGTGTATAAGGAACATCCTAGTCTGTCCCTTTGATTATAAAGGAACATCCTCGTCCCTGTGCCTGATTATAAAGGAACATCCTCCAGCTGCCTGATTATAAAGGAACATCTCGTCTGTCCCTGCTGCCTGATTATAAAGGAACATCCTAGTCTGTCCCTGCTGCCTGATTATAAAGGAACATCCTAGTCTGTCCCTGCTGCCTGATTATAAAGGACCATCCTTTATAAAGGACACTCTGCCTCTTTATCAGACAATTTGGATTTGCTGTAATCAGTAGCATCACGGAGGGCGAATCCACACACACATAGTTACATAACAGGCTTCTGGTGGTGCATATGTTATCTGCTCCTCTTCTCCAAGAGGCTCTCACACACACACAGACACTCTACCCACACACTACACATACATACTACACTCTACATCTGTGATCTTCTCTTTTAGCTTACTTCTCATTTTTATAATTTCAAAAATGCATGAGGTGTCTCTGGCAGGAGGTTGATGCATTATTTGGGATTTTGAAGTGTTAATAACTAGGAAAGTGTTTTGGTTCTTTGATAAGCTAGTAGTTGAGCGTGGTTGAACCATACGGTTGTGTTGCTGTGTGGCTTTGCACTATGGGACTCATTTATTAAGACTAGATCACAGCTTAGGTGGGTTTATTCTAAAGGTTTTAGGTGGGTCACTGACTGCACAAAACTGCCTCGGGACACACACACACACACACACACACAGCTGATCACAGAGGAGCCACATGTCAAGTCACGCTCTGAGAGAGGAGATATGAAGCCAGACAGGGAAAAATACAGGAGTATGACTGGAATGCACATCAACAACAGACTGGTAACTAGGGGAAAGGCTACGGGGAAATAATGAGGAAGACAGAGGGAATGGGACCGACAGACAGACAGACAGGCAGACAGACAGACAGGCAGCTGAAGACGTACTGTAAACAACTTGGTCTTGGATAAGATGGTTTATTGTCAAAGAGATAAGATATTACAGAGATAAGATATTACAGAGTACAGTTAGAAGGTGAATAGGAAGTTGTCATGGTGATAATGGTTTATGATATTTTACAGGGTTCTGAATCAGATGACAGTTGGTTTATATCCATTCTCTGTTTTTCAACCTCGTTCTTCCTCTTCTCTCCTCTACCTCAAGAGTTCCCCGCGGGGCCACCCTGTCCTGTAACCAATGGCAACGTCGGTCCAAACCCTTCCTCTGACCCGCAACCCCAGCAAGACATTCCGTGATCCCATCTCGACCCCTACCCGGTCCACCGCCCTATTGGACCGGTTCAGTATGGGTAGTGTAGGCAGCCTAGTGGAGCGCCCAGACGCGTCCCCAGCTAAAGGCAGCCGGGCCGTGCCCCAGGTGGGACCCAGGCAGACCAACAGGATATTAAAGAAAGGTTTCAACCAGAGAGAGTTGCTCAACTACCTCAACATTACCAGGTTAGTGAGCTCTCTGATGCTCTTAAAATGGCTGCCGTGTTTCATCAACATCACCAGGTTAGTGAACTTTCTGATAGGCACAAAATGGCTGCCGTGTTTCATCAACATCACCAGGTTAGTGAACTCTCTGATAGGCACAAAATGGCTGCCGTGTTTCATCAACATCACCAGGTTAGTGAACTCTCTGATTGGCACAAAATGGCTGCTGTGTTTCATCAACAACACCAGGTTAGTGAACTCTCTGATAGGCACAAAATGGCTGCTGTGTTTTATCAACGTCACCAGGTTAGTGAACTCTCTGATAGGCACAAAATGGCTGATGTGTTTCATCAACGTCACCAGATTAGTGAACTCTCTGACAAGCACAAAATGGCTGCCGTGTTTCATCACCCAGATGGGTTTTATAGTAGAGAGTCTATGTATTCCATAAAGTGCAGACAAAGCGGTAAAGAGTTGTCTGTTTCAAATAGAAGGCATTGATGATGCTCTTGGGTAATAACATCACCTGTGATTCCATAGTGGTGTTAGTGCTACTGCCAGGTGGGTGCCACACACAGTGAGCTGGTAGGAGGTTTTGACTATATTTGGGAAGTAGGCTATTACAATATAGTTGTAGCTTGATGAAATCAAAATCATTTTCATTTGTTTCAAGTTTTAATATCACATGCCTCAGTACAGTGAAATACCTTTCTTGCAAACTCAAATATAAATCATTTTCATAACAAGCTGTTATCGCTCAGGAGAACAGGTTATCAATTGACTTGATTGGTTATCAAATGACTTGAAACCTGAATGAAAACCTTTATAATGATCCCCAGCAGGAAAGAGGCCAAAGCGGGTAGCGGCCCAGGCAGCAGTAGGAAGGACATCTTCTCCAGCATGCAGTCCATGAAGAGAGAGCATGGACATGAGGAGGAACACATCAAGATCTACCACAAAGACAGAACTGAGGTGGACGTGTCAAAGAACTCACTGCCCATTAGAGGGAAATATGAGAAGGTAAGAAGAATAATGATATCCCTGGGACAACATACTGTATAGGTATGATATCCCTGGGACAACATACTGTATAGGTATGATATCCCTGGGAATACATACCGTATAGGTATGATATCCCTGGGACTACATACTGTATAGGTATGATATCACTGGGACTACATACTGTATAGGTATGATATCCCTGGGACTACATACTGTATAGGTATGATATCCCTGGGACAACATACTGTATAGGTATGATATCCCTGGGACTACATACTGTATAGGTATGATATCCCTGGGACAACATACTGTATAGGTATGATATCCCTGGGACTACATATAGGGATGATATCCCTGGGACGATGATATCCCTGGGACAACATACTTTATAGGTATGATATCCCTGGGACAACATATAGGGATGATATCCCTGGGACAACATACAGGGATGATATCCCTGGGACAACATATAGGGATGATATCCCTGGGACAACATACTGTATAGGTATGATATCCCTGGGACAACATATAGGGTTGATATCCCTGGGACAACATACTTTATAGGTATGATATCCCTGGGACAACATACTTTATAGGTATGATATCCCTGGGACAACATACTTTATAGGTATGATATCCCTGGGACAACATATAGGGATGATATCCCTGGGACAACATATAGGGATGATATCCCTGGGACAACATACTGTATAGGAATGATATCACTGGGACAACATACTGTATAGGTATGATATCACTGGGACAACATACTGTATAGGTATGATATCACTGGGACTACATACTGTATAGGAATGATATCACTGGGACAACATACTGTATAGGAATGATATCCCTGGGACAACATACTGTATAGGTATGATATCCCTGGGACGATGATATCCCTGGGACAACATACTTTATAGGCATGATATCCCTGGGACAACATATAGGGATGATATCACTGGGACAAAATACTGTATAGGTATGATATCCCTGGGACAACATATAGGGAGGATATCCCTGGGACAACATACTGTATAGGTATGATATCCCTGGGACAACATACTGTATAGGTATGATATCCCTGGGACAACATACTGTATAGGTATGATATCCCTGGGACAACATACTGTATAGGGATGATATCACTGGGACAACATACTGTATAGGGATTATATCACTGGGACAACATACTGTATAGGGATTATATCACTGGGACAACATATAGGTATGATATCACTGGGACAACATATAGGTATGATATCCCTGGGACTACATATAGGGATGATATCCCTGGGACGATGATATCCCTGGGACAACATACTGTATAGGTATGATATCCCTGGGACTACATACTGTATAGGTATGATATCCCTGGGACTACATATAGGGATGATATCCCTGGGACGATGATATCCCTGGGACAACATACTTTATAGGTATGATATCCCTGGGACAACATATAGGGATGATATCCCTGGGACAACATATAGGGATGATATCCCTGGGACAACATACTTTATAAGTATGATATCCCTGGGACAACATATAGGGTTGATATCCCTGGGACAACATACTTTATAGGTATATATCCCTGGGTATGATATCCCTGGACAACATGATATCCCTGGGACAACATACTGTATAGGTATGATATCCCTGGGACAACATACTGTATAGGTATGATATCCCTGGGACAACATACTGTATAGGGATGATATCCCTGGAACAACATACTGTATAGGTATGATATCCCTGGGACAACATACTGTATAGGTATGATATCCCTGGGACAACATACTGAATAGGTATGATATCCCTGGGACAACATACTGTATAGGTATGATATCACTGGGACAACATACTGTATAGGTATGATATCCCTGGGACAACATACTGTATAGGTATGATATCCCTGGGACAACATACTGTATAGGTATGATATCACTGGGACAACATATA
This sequence comes from Oncorhynchus nerka, assembly GCF_034236695.1. Lineage (NCBI taxonomy): Eukaryota > Metazoa > Chordata > Actinopteri > Salmoniformes > Salmonidae > Oncorhynchus > Oncorhynchus nerka. The sequence goes on along the minus strand of NC_088401.1, from coordinate 75,993,577 downwards.
GGGATTATATCACTGGGACAACATACTGTATAGGTATGATATCCCTGGGACAACATACTGTATAGGTATGATATCACTGGGACAACATACTGTATAGGAATGAACAGTTATCTTTTTTATCCATTATTTTAGCAACAATAACCCATTTTAACATTAGACTCTTCTTAAAAAAAGCTCATTAAAAGGACATCCAGAGAATGTCTGTCTCTCTCTAACTGTCTGTCTCTCTATACCTCCAGCATGCCATCTCCCCTCTCTACCTGTCTGTCTCTCTATACCTCCAGCATGCCATCTCCCCTCTCTACCTGTCTGTCTCTCTTTACCTCCAGCATGCCATCTCCCCTCTACCTGTCTGTCTCTCTATACCTCTCTCCCTGTCTGTCTCTCTATACCTCCAGAATGCTATCTCCCCTCTTTCCCTGTCTGTCTCTCTCTACCTCTCTACCTGTCTGTCTCTCTATACCTCCAGCATGCCATCTCCCCTCTCTACCTGTCTGTCTCTCTATACCTCCAGCATGCCATCTCCCCTCTCTACCTGTCTGTCTCTCTATACCTCCAGCATGCCATCTCCCCTCTACCTGTCTGTCTCTCTATACCTCTCTACCTGTCTGTCTCTATACCTCCAGCATGCCATCTCCCCTCTCTCCCTGTCTGTCTCTCTCTACCTGTCTGTCTCTTTATACCTCCAGCATGCCATCTCCCCTCTCTACCTGTCTGTCTCTCTATACCTCTAGCATGCCATCTCCCCCCTCTACCTGTCTGTCTCTCTATACCTCTCTACCTGTCTGTCTCTTTATACCTCCAGCATGCCATCTCCCCTCTCTTCCTGCCTGTCTCTCTATACCTCCAGCATGCCATATCCCCTCTACCTGTCTGTCTCTCTTTACCTCCAGCATGCCATCTCCCCTCTACCTGTCTGTCTCTCTATACCTCTCTCCCTGTCTGTCTCTCTATACCTCCAGAATGCTATCTCCCCTCTTTCCCTGTCTGTCTCTCTCTACCTCTCTACCTGTCTGTCTCTCTATACCTCCAGCATGCCATCTCCCCTCTCTACCTGTCTGTCTCTCTATACCTCCAGCATGCCATCTCCCCTCTCTACCTGTCTGTCTCTCTATACCTCCAGCATGCCATCTCCCCTCTACCTGTCTGTCTCTCTATACCTCTCTACCTGTCTGTCTCTATACCTCCAGCATGCCATCTCCCCTCTCTCCCTGTCTGTCTCTCTCTACCTGTCTGTCTCTTTATACCTCCAGCATGCCATCTCCCCTCTCTACCTGTCTGTCTCTCTATACCTCTAGCATGCCATCTCCCCCCTCTACCTGTCTGTCTCTCTATACCTCTCTACCTGTCTGTCTCTTTATACCTCCAGCATGCCATCTCCCCTCTCTTCCTGCCTGTCTCTCTATACCTCCAGCATGCCATATCCCCTCTACCTGTCTGTCTCTTTATACCTCCAGCATGCCATCTCCCCTCTCTTCCTGTCTGTCTCTCTTTTTACCTCCAGCATGCCATCTCCCCCCTCTACCTGTCTGTCTCTCTATACCTCTCTACCTGTCTGTCTCTTTATACCTCCAGCATGCCATCTCCCCCCTCTACCTGTCTGTCTCTCTATACCTCTCTACCTGTCTGTCTCTTTATACCTCCAGCATGCCATCTCCCCTCTCTACCTGTCTGTCTCTTTATACCTCCAGCATGCCATCTTCCCTCTACCTGTCTATCTCTTTATACCTCTCTCCCTTTCTGTCTCTTTATACCTCCAGCATGCCATCTCCCCTCTCTACCTGTCTGTCTCTTTATACCTCCAGCATGCCATCTCCCCTCTCTTCCTGCCTGTCTCTCTATACCTCCAGCATGCCATATCCCCTCTACCTGTCTGTCTCTTTATACCTCCAGCATGCCATCTCCCCTCTCTACCTGTCTGTCTCTCTATACCTCCAGCTTGCCATCTCCCCCCTCTACCTGTCTGTCTCTCTATACCTCTCTACCTGTCTGTCTCTCTATACCTCCAGCATGCCATCTCCCCTCTCTACCTGTCTGTCTCTCTATACCTCTAGCATGCCATCTCCCCCCTCTACCTGTCTGTCTCTCTATACCTCTCTACCTGTCTGTCTCTTTATACCTCCAGCATGCCATCTCCCCTCTCTACCTGTCTGTCTCTCTATACCTCCAGCTTGCCATCTCCCCCCTCTACCTGTCTGTCTCTCTATACCTCTCTACCTGTCTGTCTCTTTATACCTCCAGCATGCCATCTCCCCTCTCTTCCTGTCTGTCTCTCTATACCTCCAGCATGCAATATCCCCTCTACCTGTCTGTCTCTTTTTACCTCCAGCATGCCATCTCCCCTCTCTTCCTGTCTGTCTCTCTTTTTACCTCCAGCATGCCATCTTCCCCCTCTACCTGTCTGTCTGTCTCTCTATACCTCTCTACCTGTCTGTCTCTTTATACCTCCAGCATGCCATCTCCCCCCTCTACCTGTCTGTCTCTCTATACCTCTCTACCTGTCTGTCTCTTTATACCTCCAGCATGCCATCTCCCCTCTCTACCTGTCTGTCTCTTTATACCTCTAGCATGCCATCTCCCCTCTCTACCTGTCTGTCTCTTTATACCTCTAGCATGCCATCTCCCCTCTCTACCTGTCTGTCTCTTTATACCTCTAGCATGCCATCTCCCCTCTCTACCTGTCTGTCTCTTTATACCTCCAGCATGCCATCTCCCCTCTCTACCTGTCTGTCTCTTTATACCTCTAGCATGCCATCTCCCCTCTCTACCTGTCTGTCTCTTTATACCTCTAGCATGCCATCTCCCCTCTCTACCTGTCTGTCTCTTTATACCTCCAGCATGCCATCTCCCCTCTCTACCTGTCTGTCTCTTTATACCTCTAGCATGCCATCTCCCCTCTCTACCTGTCTGTCTCGTTATACCTCCAGCATACCATCTCCCCTCTCTACCTGTCTGTCTCTTTATACCTCTAGCATGCCATCTCCCCTCTCTACCTGTCTGTCTCTTTATACCTCTAGCATGCCATCTCCCCTCTCTACCTGTCTGTCTCTTTATACCTTTAGCATGCCATCTCCCCTCTCTACCTGTCTGTCTCTTTATACCTCCAGCATGCCATCTCCCCTCTCTACCTGTCTGTCTCGTTATACCTCCAGCATGCCATCTCCCCTCTCTACCTGTCTGTCTCTTTATACCTCCAGCATGCCATATCCCCTCTACCCGTCTCTCTCTATACCTCTCTACCTGTCTGTCTCTCTATACCTCTCTACCTGTCTGTCTCTCTAAACCTCTTTACCTGTCTGTCTCTCTAAACCTCTCTACCTGTCTGTCTCTCTAAACCTCTCTACCTGTCTGTCTCTCTATACCTCTCTACCTGTCTGTCTCTCTATACATCTCTACCTGTCTGTCTCTCTATACCTCTCTACCTGTCTGTCTCTATACCTCTCTACCTGTCTGTCTCTCTATACATATCTACCTGTCTGTTTCTCTGTACCTCTCTACCTGTCTGACTCTCTATACCTCTCTACCTGTCTGTCTCTCTATACATCTCTACCTGTCTGTCTCTCTATACCTCTCTACCTGTCTGTCTCTCTATACCTCTCTACCTGTCTGTCTCTCTATACATCTCTACCTGTCTGTCTCTCTATACATCTCTACCTGTCTGTCTCTCTATACCTCTCTACCTGTCTGTCTCTCTATACATCTCCACCTGTCTGTCTCTCTATACCTCTCTACCTGTCTGTCTCTCTATACATCTCTACCTGTCTGTCTCTCTATACCTCTCTACCTGTCTGTCTCTCTATACATCTCTACCTGTCTGTCTCTCTATACATCTCTACCTGTCTGTCTCTCTATACATCTCTACCTGTCTGTCTCTCTATACATCTCTACCTGTCTGTCTCTCTATACCTCTCTCCCTGTCTGACTCTACCTAGCATCTCTCTCTCTCTTACTTGACAGTTTCACCTACTAACTCATCTAGTCTTCCTCTCTCCCTCCAGTCTCTTCCCGGGCCGTCTGCCTTCAAGCTGGTCACACCCAAGAACTTCAGTTCCATGCAGAACCTCTACCCTGCCAAGATAGAGGACTCAGACCAGGGCCTTTCCAACGGGCTCCACCGGGCCTACGCACACACACCTAGAGCTGTCTCCACCTCCTCTTCCTCCTCCTCACCCTCCCGCCATGGAGGACCCACCTCCAGCGGAACCAAGGTGCCCGTTTTAGTCTGGTGATTTCTGTCTGGCCCTGAAACATGTACAGTGTCTGTTACTAGTGTTCTTTAAAAACGTCAGGAAGGGACTGTATCAATACTGTCCAATGTACCAGGATTATTATGGTGATGATTATGATGCTGCCGGTGATGATTATAGTGATGATGCATGCTGGTGATGATGATGCTGGTGATGATGATGGTGATGATGATGATGATGATAGTGATAATGCTGGTAATCATGATAGTGATGATGATGATAGTGATAATGATAGTGATGATGCTGGTGATGATGATGCTGGTGATGATGATAGTGATGATATGATGATAGTGATAATGCTGGTAATCATGATAGTGATGATGATGATGCTGATGATGATGCTGGTTATGGTGATGATAACAGTTGGTATTAATGTTGTGATACAGGCGGTGGCGTCAGTGCGTGGTCTGAGTCAGGAGGATGAGAACCTGTCAGACTCTGGTCATAACTCCATGAACAGTCTTCCTCCATACAGACCTCCCTTCAGACCACAGTTGGCTCACATCAGGTCAACTCCTGTTTCTCTGTGTCTGTCTCTCTCTGTGACTGTGTGTTTCTCTCTGTGTCTGTGTGTTTCTCTCTGTGTCTGTGTGTCTCTCTCTGTGTCTGTGTGTCTCTCTCTGTGTCTGTGTGTCTCTCTCTGTGTCTGTGTGTCTCTCTCTGTGTCTGTGTGTCTCTCTCTGTGTCTGTGTGTCTCTCTCTGTGTCTGTGTGTCTCTCTCTGTGTCTGTGTGTCTCTCTCTCTGTGTCTGTCTTTCTCTGTGACTGTGTGTCTCTCTCTCTGTGTCTGTCTTTCTCTGTGACTGTGTGTCTCTCTCTCTGTGTCTGTCTTTCTCTGTGTCTGTGTGTCTCTCTCTGTGTGTCTGTGTGTCTCTCTGTGTGTCTCTCTGTGTGTGTGTCTCTCTCTGTGTCTCTCTCTGTGTCTGTGTGTCTCTCTCTGTGTCTGTGTGTCTCTCTCTGTGTCTGTGTGTCTTCTCTGTGTCTGTGTCTCTCTCTGTCTGTGTGTCTCTCTCTTTGTCTGTGTGTCTCTCTCTGTGTCTGTGTGTCTCTCTGTGTCTGTGTGTGTCTCTCTCTGTGTCTGTGTGTCTCTCTCTGTGTCTGTGTGTCTCTCTCTCTGTGTCTGTCTTTCTCTGTGACTGTGTGTCTGTCTCTGTGTCTGTCTTTCTGTGACTGTGTGTCTCTCTGTGTCTGTCTTTCTGTGTCTGTGTGTCTCTCTGTGTGTCTGTGTGTCTCTGTGTGTGTCTCTCTCTGTGTCTGTGTGTCTCTCTGTGTCTCCTGTGTCTGTGTGTCTATGTCTGTGTGTCTCTCTGTGTCTGTGTGTCTGTGTCTGTGTGTCTCGCTCTGTGTCTGTGTGTCTCTCTCTGTGACTGTGTGTCTTTCTCTGTGACTGTGTCTCTCTGTCTGTGTGTCTCTGTGTGTCTGTGTGTCTCTCTGTGTCTATGTGTCTCTCTGTGTGTCTGTGTGTCTCTCTCTGTGTCTATGTGTGTCTGTCTGTGTCTGTGTGTCTCTGTGTCTATGTGTGTGTCTATGTGTGTGTCTGTGTGTCTCTCTCTGTGTCTGTGTGTCTCTCTGTGTGTCTGTGTGTCTCTCTGTGTGTGTCTATGTGTGTCTCTCTGTGTGTGTCTGTGTGTCTCTCTGTGTCTGTGTGTCTCTCTGTGTGCCTGTCTGTGTCTATGTGTGTGTCTATGTGTGTGTCTGTGTGTCTCTCTGTGTCTGTGTGTCTCTCTGTGTGCCTGTCTGTGTCTATGTGTGTGTCTATGTGTGTGTCTATGTGTGTGTCTGTGTGTCTCTCTGTGTCTGTGTGTCTCTCTGTGTGCCTGTCTGTGTCTATGTATGTGTCTATGTGTGTGTCTATGTGTGTGTCTGTGTGTCTCTCTGTGTCTGTGTGTCTCTCTGTGTGCCTGTCTGTGTCTATGTGTGTGTCTATGTGTGTGTCTGTGTCTGTGTGTCTCTCTGTGTCTGTGTGTCTCTCTGTGTGCCTGTGTGTGTCTATGTGTGTGTCTATGTGTGTGTCTGTGTGTCTCTCTGTGTCTGTGTGTCTCTCTCTGTGTCTGTGTGTCTCTCTGTCTGTGTGTTTCTCTGTAGATCAGTGATGATGAAACAGAGGATAGATATGACGATGATAATGGTAATGATGATGATGAAGATGTATGTTACCACCCTCAGTGCCTCCATGAGCCACATCAACACCATTGGCTCTCTGGACCGAGCATCAGAGGTTGCGGGGTCGTCGGGGGTTGCTATGACGGAGATGGCCATGTCGTGTCGTAGCATGGCAACGCTCAGCCGCCTGGCGCCATATGGAGGGGAGGCTCCGCCCCCTTACGAACTGTCGTTCTCCGTAGAGGAGGTGGTGAGTGATGGATGGATCAGTTGGTTGATTTCATTAGTTGAATGACTGATTGGTTGGTTGACTGTCCAGGTGCGTGATCTGGAGGAGAGGCTGGTGGAGAAGGAACACGAGCTGAAACAGATGAGGAGGAACCTGGATGAGAGTGAAGGAGCCATTGCACAGGTTATGAGTAGACCAGCTTGTGTGTGTGTGTGTGTGTGTGTGTGTGTGTGTGTGTGTGTGTGTGTGTGTGTGTGTGTGGGCATGTGGTTGTGCGTCTATAACTGTCTTTCTTTTTTGGTTGTCTCCCCTCCCCCTGTCTTTCTTTTTATCTCCCCCTCCCCCTCTCTATCTCACCCTTCCCCTCTATCTCACCCTCCCCTATATCTCACCCTCCCCTCTATCTCACCCTCCCCCTCTATCTCACCCTCCCCCTCTATCTCACCCTTCCCCTCTATCTCACCCTCCCCCTATATCTCACCCTCCCCTCTATCTCACCCTCCCCTCTATCTCACCCTCCCCTCTATCTCACCCTTCCCCTCTATCTCACCCTCCCCCTCTATCTCACCCTTCCCCTCTATCTCACCCTTCCCCTCTATCTCACCCTCCCCCTCTATCTCACCCTCCCCCTCTATCTCACCCTCACTCTATCTCTCTCCCCCCCTTTATCTCTCACCCTCGCCCTTCTCCCCTTCCCTCCCTCCCTGTAGGTGTTTGAAGGTAAACAGCGTCTGTGGGAGAAGGAGTTGGAGGAGTTGAAGCATCTGTACGCCGCCAAGCTGCGTCAGGTTTCCCAGCATGCTCAGCATTCCCAGCATGCACTGCAGCTGCAGCTGCACAAGGCCCAGCAGGAGAAGAACAGACTGCAGGACGAACTGGAAGCTCCGGAAGGGGGGAGACAGAGAGAGGGTCAGGGCAGTCTGAGGGGAACCAGCCCTACTCTGGAGGAGACTCAGTGGCAGGTGAGGGGGTGGGGGGATGGAGTGGGGAAGGTGAGGGGTGAGGGGATGTAGTATGGAAGGTGAGGGGGTAGGATGATGTAGTGGGGAAGGTGAGGGTGTAGGATGATGTAGTATGGAAGGTGTGGGTGTAAGAGGATGTAGTGGGTAAGGTGAGGGGGTAGGATGATGTAGTGGGGAAGGTGAGGGGTAGGAGGATGTAGTGGGTAAGGTGAGGGTGTAGGAGGATGTAGTGGGTAAGGTGAGGGGGTAGGATGATGTAGTGGGGAAGGTGAGGGGGTAGGAGGATGTAGTGGGTAAGGTGAGGGTGTAGGAGGATGTAGTGGGTAAGGTGAGGGGGTAGGATGATGTAGTGGGGAAGGTGAGGGGGTAGGAGGATGTAGTGGGTAAGGTGAGGGTGTAGGAGGATGTGGTGGGTAAGGTGAGGGGGTAGGAGGATGTAGTATGGAAGGTGAGGGGGTAGGATGATGTAGTGGGTAAGGTGAGGGTGTAGGATGATGTAGTATGGAAGGTGTGGGTGTAAGAGGATGTAGTGGGTAAGGTGAGGGGGTAGGATGATGTAGTGGGGAAGGTGAGGGGGTAGGAGGATGTAGTGGGTAAGGTGAGGGTGTAGGAGGATGTAGTGGGTAAGGTGAGGGGGTAGGATGATGTAGTGGGGAAGGTGAGGGGGTAGGAGGATGTAGTGGGAAGGTGAGGGGGTAGGAGGATGTAGTGGGTAAGGTGAGGGTGTAGGAGGATGTGGTGGGTAAGGTGAGGGGGTAGGAGGATGTAGTGGGGAAGGTGAGGGGGTAGGATGATGTAGTATGGAAGGTGAGGGTGTAGGAGGATGTAGTGGGTAAGGTGAGAGGGTTGGGGGATGGAGTGGGGAAGGTGAGGGGGTTTTCGGGGATGGAGTGGGGAAGGTGAGGGGTTTTCGGGATGGAGTGGGGAAGGTGAGGGGGTAGGAGGATGTAGGGGTAAGGTGAGGGTGTAGGAGGATGTGGGGGTAAGGTGAGGGGGTAGGAGGATGTAGTGGGGAAGGTGAGGGGGTAGGATGATGTAGTATGGAAGGTGAGGGTGTAGGAGGATGTAGTGGGTAAGGTGAGAGGGTTGGGGGATGGAGTGGGGAAGGTGAGGGGTTTTCGGGATGGAGTGGGGAAGGTGAGGGGTTTTCAGGGATGGAGTGGGGAAGGTGAGGGGGTGGGGGATGGAGTGGGTAAGGTGAGGGAGTAGGAGGATGTAGTGGGGAAGGTGAGGGAGTAGGAGGATGTAGTGGGGAAGGTGAGGGTGTAGTGGGAAGGTGAGGGGGTAGGAGGATGTAGTGGGGAGGTGAGGGGGTAGAAGGATGGAGAGTTGTAGGTAAGTGAAGGTAAACACACAGAGATGGGTCTGTGAACTAAGAGGACGGAGGACAGGCATAGGTTAATTTTGATTGTTTATTTCACTTGTGTATATTATCTACCTCACTTGCTTTGGCAATGTTAACACATGTTTCCCCATGCCAATAAAGCCCCTTGAATTGAATTGAATTGAGAGGAGGATTTGACTGAGGGATGCTGGTGAAGAGCAGGGTTTATTTAACATCCTCTTTCACCACCCCTCCCTCCTTATCTTTCAGGTGTGTCAGAAGTCGGGTGAGATCTCGTTGTTGAAGCAACAGCTGCGTGATTCCCAGGCGGAGGTGACCAGCAAGCTGTCAGAGCTGTTCCAGCTGAAGACCCAGCTGAGAGAGACCAGAGGAGAGCTGCAGAGAAGTGATGGACAGATAGACACGCTGCAGACAGCCCTACAGGGGGCACAACTTCGACAACTGGAGAAAGGTGGAGCAGAGGAGAGTGGAACACTAGAGTCTCGAGGATCAGGAGGGGCATCAGGTATAGATATGTGGTCCTCTGTAGCTCAGTTGGTCGTGCATGGCGCTTGCACCGCCAGGGTTGTGGGTTTGATTCCTGGGGCCACATATACCTAAAATGTATGCAAGCATGACTGTAAGTCACTTTTGATTAAAAAAATGGTCTGTTAAAGATCATTTATTATCATGTTATGTTTGACATGTTATGTTTGATGGTTGTGTTTGATTGTTATGTTTGATGGTTGTGTTTGATGGTTATGTTTAATGGTTGTGTTTGATGGTTATGTTTGATGGTTATGTTTGATGGTTATGTTTAATTGTTATGTTTAATTGTTATGTTTGATGGTTATGTTTGATGGTTGTGTTTGATGGTTATGTTTGATGGTTATGTTTGATGGTTATGTTTGATGGTTGTGTTTGATGGTTATGTTTGATGGTTATGTTTGATGGTTATGTTTGATGGTTATGTTTGATGGTTATGTTTGATGGTTGTGTTTGATGGTTATGTTTGATGGTTATGTTTGATGGTTATGTTTGATGGTTATGTTTGATGGTTATGTTTGATGGTTATGTTTGATGGTTATGTTTGATGGTTATGTTTGATGGTTGTGTTTGATGGTTATGTTTGATGGTTATGTTTGATGGTTATGTTTGATGGTTGTGTTTGATGGTTATGTTTGATGGTTATGTTTGATGGTTATGTTTGATGGTTATGTTTGATGGTTATGTTTGATGGTTGTGTTTGATGGTTATGTTTGATGGTTATGTTTGATGGTTATGTTTGATGGTTGTGTTTGATGGTTATGTTTGATGGTTATGTTTGATGGTTATGTTTGATGGTTATGTTTGATGGTTATGTTTAATTGTTATGTTTGATGGTTATGTTTAATTGTTATGTTTGATGGTTATGTTTGATGGTTATGTTTGATGGTTATGTTTGATGGTTATGTTTGATGGTTATGTTTGATGGTTGTGTTTGATGGTTGTGTTTGATGGTTATGTTTGATGGTTATGTTTGATGGTTATGTTTGATGGTTATGTTTGATGGTTATGTTTGATGGTTATGTTTGATGGTTGTGTTTGATGGTTATGTTTGATGGTTATGTTTGATGGTTGTGTTTGATGGTTATGTTTGATGGTTATGTTTGATGGTTATGTTTGATGGTTATGTTTGATGGTTATGTTTGATGGTTGTGTTTGATGGTTGTGTTTGATGGTTGTGTTTGATGGTTGTGTTTGATGGTTGTGTTATGTTTGATTGTTATTTAATGGTATGTTTGATTTTTATGTTATGTTTCATTGTAATGTTATATTATGTTTGATAGTTATGTTACATTATGATTGATTGTCATGTGTTTGTGTGACTAATGTTACTGTGTTGACCAATAAGCTAATTGGTGATCATAAAATTGTCTTTATCTCGTTCTCTCTCTCTGCTCCCCTCTCTTTATCTTCCCTCTCTCTCCCTCTCTTTCTCTTCCCCCTCTTTCCCTCTCTCTCCCTCCCTCTCTTTATCTTCCCTCTCCCTCCCTCTCTTTATCTTCCCTCTCCCTCCCTCTCTTTATCTTCCCTCTCTCTCCCTCTCTTTCTCTTCCTCCTCTTTCCCTCTCTCTCCCTCCCTCTTTTTATCTTCCCTCTCTCCCTCCCTCTCCCTCCCTCTTTTTATGTTCCTCCTCTCCCTCCCTCTCTTTATCTTCCCTCTCCCTCCCTCTCTTTATCTTCCCTCTCCCTCCCTCTTTTTATGTTCCTCCTCTCTCTCCCTCTCTTTATCTTCTTCCTCTTTCCTCCTCTCTCTCCCTCCCTCTCTTTATCTTCCTCCTCTCTCTCCCTCCCTCTCTCTCTTTATCTCCAGGCTCTACAGAGGAGCGTCTGAGAGCAGAGCTGTTGTTAGAGCGTTGTCAGAGCGAGGCCCAGGCTACGGCCTTCGAGCAGGAGAGACAGACGTGGCAGACAGAGAAGGAGAAAGTCATCTGCTACCAGAGAGAGCTGCAGGCCAGCTACCTGGACATGTACCACCACAACCAACTACTGGAGAGAGAACTATACCTGCTCAGAGGAGGAGGAGGAGGAGGAGGAACACTGGAGAGAGAACTATACCTGCTCAGAGGAGGAGGAGGAGGAACACTGGAGAGAGAACTATACCTACTCAGAGGAGAAGGAGTCGGAGGAACACTGGAGAGAGAACTGCAAGATGTGAGGGGAGGAAGAGGAGGAGAAGGAGGAGGGCGAGAGATGGGAGACTACAGTAACGAGTCACTGGAGAGGGAAGTGCAGGAGGTGAGGAGAGGAAGAGGAGGAGGAGAGAGAGAAAGAGGAGAGGAAGACAGCAATACTCCTCCTGGTCTTCCCTGGATAGAGAGGATAGAGTCGTCTGAGATTTGACTGAGTGGACACTAGATGGGGGGCCCATTCCAAACCAAACACTCAACCCCTCTTCCTGTCTCCTTGATGAATACTCAGGCTTCTTACAGACTTTAAAGGACAGGAGGGCCCCATTCCAAACCAAATCCTCACCCCTTATCTTTATTTCCTTGTGGAGGGCCCAGTTCCAATTCCAAAACAACACTGCACTCCTATACCTGTGTGAACTAGACTGAATAGTGTGCATATATAGTCAGCAATACAATGATACCCTCTCTGGTACTGTTTTTTGGAAGTTCCACTTCCGACTTCCTGTTTCAATCCACCAATAAATGACAACTTCCTGTTTCAGTCCACCAATCAATGACAGCGTATTAGAGTCGAGAACACTTTACAATCCTTCAAGCATGACACCGACCAAACGTCACTTTAGAGGGCTGCTTGTATGTACAAAGGATAATAATAATAATAAACCTATTTGTAAATGTTACTTATTCAAATGTTGTTCTGTGTGTATATAATCAAACCAGTGTGTTTGACAGTTCCGATCCTCACAGCCCTTCTGTGGGCTTGAAGTTCAAACACTGACTGGGGGAAAGTAAGGGTAGGCATGCGTCCCAAATGGCACCCTATTCCCTGTATAGTGCACTTCTTTTGACCAGGACCAATGGGGCTCTTGTCAAAAGTAGTGCACTACATAGGAAATAGGGAGCCGTTTCAGATGCAACCTAGAACGTTGTCCAAAGGATCTAAAGGGATTTGGGTTTTGTCCCTGTGAGGTGAGGTACGGTCATTGTCACTGGATAATAAGTCTGTAGTGTGTAGAGTAGGCCGAATGTAAATGACATTAAAAGTTCTCTTCATTCAGGGAGCGTCCAGGGAGCTGGGCTCAGAGGAGAAACATAACATCACTAGACCATCAGAGGCCAACACGCGGATGCTGTTGCTCTGCCATTAACAACAAGGGGAATTTTAGTCTTGTTTTTGTTGTTGGAAAATGACCCGTTAAGAAACCTGTAATACTGTAACAATACTGTATTCAGGACATTTAATGGAATTTATATTTATTGTCATGTGATTCTATTTTCTGTCCCCAAATCACTATATTGTGATCTGTATATAGTTGTTAGCTAGATATACTAATGCTGCAGAAGCATGTACTCTTTGAGGAAATAGCCTGAATAGTCTGATATTACAGCGCTGGCCGTTATTCTGCATCCCATTGGACTAATTACTGATCATCTATTGTTGCTGTCGGAGAAAAAACCTCATCTCCTAAACGGATACTTTTCAGCAAATGGAAGAAAATTGCCATATTTTCCCATTAACAAACATACAATTACATAACTTTTCTCAAGTTATTTTGAATACATTTTATTGGTCCTAGATTCATTAAATATTCAGAGTTCATTGACGGGAGTTACTGCTTTCAATACATGTAAAAAAATATATAGATATATATGGCAAAAATAGTTTTTCATCCGACAGCAACGTTTTGTTTAGGGAAAAATAAATACTGTACTGTGACTTGTGTTAAACCACTGGAGTTAAATAAATATATATATAAATATATATATTATATATGTTGGTTCTGAATTTCTATAATAAACATTTATCAAGTGGTGGGAGAGTTTCTTTGAGGGCTATTTCTTTTACGTTAGCAGTTGCCTAAGTAATAAAAACAAAATCACAACCTGTATCTACACCTTGTAGTAATTCACTGGTAGGGTATACTACACTATACTATAATGTACTGTACTATGCTATACTACACTATACTATAATGTACTGTACTATGCTATACTACACTGAACCCAGTAACATACATAAACCCTAGAGTCTTGTACTACACAGTCAAAATAAAAGTGTTCATTTAACTCCTAAGAGTGAATTCAACACTGTTTCAGATAACATTTGGTCCCATTCTACATAGTGTTAAAGTTACTCTACAAGTAGTGTCACATTCTCAGTCAATTTGACTCAAAATGATGTTACAATTCACACGTGTAATAATATTTTTTTATTCCACTGATTTGAGTTGAATTTACACTGCAATTACTGCATCATTTTACAAAATTTTACAAGACAAAAATTCCCCTTGTTGTTAGTACTCATCCTGGGTTATGTCAACACTGTCATTTTTACACCCCCTTTTTAACTGTACATTCATCTCAGACTTGGTTACCTTTCCCCCATCCTCCTGGGACTTTAAATACCTATTGTTGTGTGCAGGACTGGACACTGGGAGAATCTCTCAATTGTCTACTGTTCGCCTTCTTCTCAAAACCAATTGGAGGAGAAGGTCAGAGGGGCGGGACTCCTGGCTTATTCATCCAATGGGTTTTGAGAAGGTGGAGAAGACACGAGGAGTATGCAACTGAGATTCTCCCAATATCTGTAGTAACTGAGAGATGAGTTTTTGTGGCCCCTCTGAACTACAGATTGGAGGAATCTGCTAGGAAAGTCCCCTTTAGAATGTCTCGGCCTTGGATCCTTATCACCACACACCCTGTCACTCCCCTGTACAAACCTGGCCCTTACATACCTCCTCCCTGAGTTTGGACATTAGAGGGCAGAGGTCAGCCTAGATGTGAACAGAGGAGGATCTTTGTTAGCGTAAGGAACAGGTCTTTCCATGGGAGCCAGCCAAGGTAAGCTGAAGAGAAGGGGAGTGGCTGCCCTGTGTGGTTTTGTGAAGTTGAGTGCTGGACACACAAACACCCAGTGTTCTTTTAGAACCCTGATGGAAAAATATCTGTGTATGTACCACAGGAGGTTGGTGCAACCTTAATTGGGGAGGACGGACTCGTAGTAATGGCATGAACGGAACATATGGAATGGCATCCAACTCATTAAACACCTGGTTTCCATTCACTCCATCCCAGCCATTATTAATGACCCCTCCTGCAACCCACTGTCAAGCATATTTGACTTGTGTAGTTGCCAGGTTCATGGTTTGAGCAGTTAGCAAACAACCCTGTTTTAGACTTGACGTGTATGTTCCCGGGGAGGGGGTCAAGCCAAACACCATCCCTCCCCCTCCCTCTGACTCACCAACCTCCATCTAACATTATATAAACCAGGGCTTAATATAACTCCACAACTCACATAGGTGACTGTGAGAGGGCGATTGTCTTCTGAGTGTGGGTTGATGAACGATATTAACTCATGATTCTGTGTTGCTGCTCTGTATGTAGGAGGGACTCTACACATGCAACCCACACTGCTCGGATTTCAAGCATTCAATGTTAGGCAACTTACAGTATTACTTACAACTATACCACACACTAGTTAAAGTCAACAGGAGGATCGTTTTTTTGCGTGAAGTGAATACAGCCAGCCCAGGTGGAGATGTTTCTGCAACTACAATCTCAGGCTGAGGCATGTTGTTTAGTATGGAGTCATCTGGTGTGGTAAGGCCGCCATCTGGTGGCATCTGCAGGAAGAGCATGTGAGTCAATAATAGTAGCTAGTATTGGCTGTCACCAAAAAATAACTACCCGGTACATCTTTCTGCAGCTAACCAAACAGAAAAACAACCAAACTCTGACATCTTTCTGCAGCTAACCAAACAGAAAAACAACCAAACTCTGACATCTTTCTGCAGCTAACCAAACAGAAAAACAACCAAACTCTGACATCTTTCTGCAGCTAACCAAACAGAAAAACAACCAAACTCAGGCATCTTTCTGAAGCTAACCAAACAGAAAAACAACCAAACTCTGATACATTTCACAAACATAAAAACAGAGTTGGAGTATAAAGTTTTTATTCCATTTCAAGATGCAAGTATAATATGAAACATGTTAGAGAATAAATATGTACAATAAAACTTGAATAAAGAAGCAGGTAAAAGGCAAACCTATCAGACAAGAACTCAATAACTCTGACTGCTGGAAAAGAAAAAGAACCCAAAGAAGAAGCCATAACAGATCTTAATGTATTCTGGGAAAGGAGGTGAATGATTGTCAACCAAAAGCAGGAAATAAAATGTCAACTAAACACAAAAGAAATGTGTACGCACAAATAAAGACCTGTTACCATCATTCACTCTGACTGGAGATCAGTGCAGAGTTGATATAATGGCTGACTGCTACCATGTGTCGGCTGTTAAAGATATGCTGGTGCAGACCTTGCTGACATCACCATTTCATGGGCTGGTATGACATCACCATTTCATTGCCTGGTATGAGATCACCATTTCATGGACTGGTATGACATCACCATTTCATGGACTGAGAGCTATCCGTTTGGTCCAAGGAGAAGGATTTGATCATGGATCCAATACTGATGTTGTTATTTTGTGGCAGAATTATATTTCATAAAAAGGTATAAAGTTACTTAAGGTTTCACTATTTTACAGGAGACTTGATTCTAGCGATGATAAATAAAAACAAAATCAGACTTCACAGTAGTATAATTTGTTTTTGTTAAATACATCGGCCTACACAGAACGAGAAACAGGAAAATTATTGTTATTGGAGGCAGTTGCAAAATCAATCAGCCAATTGACCCTCGACCTCTCCATGATCACAACTGCTGATCATCACACATACATGTACTGTAACCCATAGCGACTTTCAACCAATCAGGGCCTTTATTACATCATAGCCAATAGGCAAGATTTTACTTTTTTACAATCAGTGTTCCATTCACAAACTGTAACCACGGTCACCTCAACCTATCAGCCAATCACAACCTCTCAATAAAATATATATGTGAATATACTTTCTCAGAGGCCACTGAGCTTTACCTCTGTAATATAGAAGTTTAAATACTCTCCTGAAATCAGACAACTTCCTAAAAACCATAATGTCACATCACCTAACATCCATTCAACCGACCATTCTGTGTTCTGAGGAAAGCCTACAGATGGATATATAGAGGATTCTGTGTTCTGAGGAAAGCCTACAGATGGATATAGAGAGGATTCTGTGTTCTGAGGAAAGCCTACAGATGGATATAGAGAGGATTCTGTGTTCTGAGGAAAGCCTACAGATGCATATAGAGAGGATTCTGTGTTCTGAGGAAAGCCTACAAATGGATAGAGAGGATTCTGTGTTCTGAGGAAAGCCTACAGATGGATAAAGAGAGGATTCTGTGTTCTGAGGAAAGCCTACAGATGCATATAGAGAGGATTCTGTGTTCTGAGGAAAGCCTACAAATGGATAGAGAGGATTCTGTGTTCTGAGGAAAGCCTACAGATGGATAAAGAGAGGATTCTGTGTTCTGAGGAAAGCCTACAGATGGATATAGAGAGGATTCTGTGTTCTGAGGAAAGCCTACAGATGGATATATAGAGGATTCTGTGTTCTGAGGAAAGCCTACAGATGGATATATAGAGGATGCTGTGTTCTGAGGAAAGCCTACAGATGGATTTGGAGAGGATTCTGTGTTCTGAGGAAAGCCTACAGATGGATGTATAGAGGATTCTGTGTTCTGAGGAAAGCCTACAGATGGATATATAGAGGATTCTGTGTTCTGAGGAAAGCCTACAGATGGATGTATAGAGGATTCTGTGTTTTGAGGAAAGCCTACAGATGGATATATAGAGGAAAGAAACAAGGAACAGAGCAGTCGTCCAAAAACTCTACAACTCAACACCCCATGATAACACATCATCACATCCTTAACCAGAATTAGCCGATACTATAGTAAGTTCTGCAGGCAGCTGCAAATGAGTGTCAATGAATGAATGATCCTTTTGAGATCTCTCTCTCTCAGGAGGTAGGATGGGGGATTTACAGGGGTCCTGGGGTAGCAGGTCGCTACTGTAGCTCAAAGGAGCTCCACTTTGCCTGGGGGTTTCCAGGGGGTTTCAGGAAACAGGATGGGGGATCAAAAGAAGATCTGCTTGGCATCTGACGGGTTCTGCTCCATGGGACAGTAGGGACATTTCAGTCTGAGGAGATGGAGGACAGAGTTAGACATATACAGACCGGCAGGAGAGTTTAACCACAGAGTTCCACAGGTCTGACTGTCAATGGTTGAGTGCCTGTTTGTCTGCCTGTCAACCTGGATCAGACTCACTTTCCAGCGTTGGTGAGTTTGTTGAGGGCGTCTCTGGAGATGACGTGTCCACAGATGAGCTTCATGGGAGGGTTGCTCTCTGACGTCTGCTGTCGGAGGATGGGACAGGCGAACACAGAGTGGTACCAGCACTTCTTCCCCAGATCTATCTCAATCTGGAGGGAGGGGAGACAGGACCGCTCCGTTACCCTTCTATGACAACCTTCATTAATAATCCATTAGAAATGGTTATACACTGCTCAAAAAAATTAAGGGAACACTAAAATAACACATCCTAGATCTGAATGAATGAAATATTCTGATTAAATACTTTTTTCTTCACACAGTTGAATGTGCTGACAACAAAAATCACGCAAAATGTATCAATGGAAATCAAATGTATCAACCCATGGAGGTCTAGATTTGGAGTCACACTCAAAATTAAAGTGGAAAACCACACTACAGGCTGATCCAACTTTGATGTAATGTCCTTAAAACAAGTCAAAATGAGGCTCAGTAGGTGTGTGTGGCCTTCACGTGCCTGTATGACCTCCCTACAACGCCTAGGCATGCTCCCGATGAGGGACTCCTGGACAGTCTGTGGTGCAACGTGGCGTTGGGGGATGGAGCGAGACATGATGTCCCAGATGTGCTCAATTGGATTCAGGTCTGGGGAACGGGCGGGCCAGTCCATAGCATCAATGCCTTCCTCTTGCAGGAACTGCTGACACACTCCAGCCACATGAGGTCTAGCATTGTCTTGCATTAGGAGGAACCCAGGGCCAACCGCACCAGCATATGGTCTCACAAGGGGTCTAATGGCAGTCAGGCTACCTCTGGCGAGCACATGGAGCGCTGTGCGGCCCCCCAAAGAAATGCCACCCCACACCATGACTGACCCACCGCCAAACCGGTCATGCTGGAGGATGTTGCAGGCAGCAGAACGTTCTCCACGGCGTCTCCAGACTGTCACGTTTGTCACATGTGCTCAGTGTGAACCTGCTTTCATCTGTGAAGAGCACAGGGCGCCAGTGGCGAATTTGCCAATCTTGGTGTTCTGCACCAACGTCCTGCACGGTGTTGGGCTGTAAGCACAACCCCCACCTGTGGACGTCGGGCCCTCATACCACCCTCATGGAGTCTGTTTCTGACCGTTTCAGCAGACACATGCACATTTGTGGCCTGCTGGAGGTCATTTTGCAGGGCTCTGGCAGTGCTCCTCCTGCTCCTCCTTGCACAAATGCGGAGGTAGCGGTCCTGCTGCTGCTAGGTTGTTGCCCTCCTACGGCCTCCTCCACGTCTCCTGATGTATTGGCCTGTCTCCTGGTAGCGCCTCCATGCTCTGGACACTACGCTGACAGACACAGCAAACCTTCTTGCCACAGCTCGCATTGATGTTCCATCCTGGATGAGCTGCGCTACCTGAGCCACTTGTGTGGGTTGTAGACTCAGTCTCATGCTACCACTAGAGTGAAAGCACCGCCAGCATTCAAAAGTGACCAAAACATCAGCCAGGAAGCATAGGAACTGAGAAGTGGTCTGTGGTCACCACCTGCAGAACCACTCCTTTATTGGGGGTGTCTTGCTAATTGCCTATATTTTCCACCTGTTGTCTATTCCATTTGCACAACAGCATGTGAAATTTATTGTCAATCAGTGTTGCTTCCTAAGTGGACAGTTTGATTTCACAGAAGTGTGATTGACTTGGAGTTACATTGTGTTGTTTAAGTGTTCCCTATATTTTTTTTGAGCAGTGTAGTATTATACATGTTATTTTTTTTCTATTTCATGAATAGTTAAAAAATAGTTATGAATTACAATTCTTGCTTTTAAATGCTAATAAATACTCTGAGGATTCACCACCCAGAGAAAGTCACCCAGAGAAAGTCATGAGAGAAAATCAGAGAGCTTAGAGAGGGAGACTTACGGGCAGCTCGTCCTTGTGTGTCCAGACTCCACTACACTGTCTCTGTTCAATCACCTGTTTGATGTTCATCAGGACGGGCAGAGCCATGCAGCCTGACGCAAAACTGACATTCAACACAGAGAGACACACATGGAAATCACAGATATCGTTGAAGTCGGAGGTTTACCTACAGCTTAGCTAACTAAATACATTTAAACTCAGTTTTTCACAATTCCTGACATTTAATCCTAGTAAAAATTCACTGTCTTAGGTCAGTTAGGATCACCACTTTGTTTTAGGAATGTGAAATGTCAGAGTAATTGCAGAGAGAATTATTTATTTCAGCTTTTATTTATTTCATCACATTCCCAGTGGGTCAGAAGTTTACATACACTCAATTAGTATTTGGTAGCATTGCCTTTATATTGTTTAACTTGGGTCAAACGTTTCTGGTAGCCTTCCACAAGCTTCCCACAATAAGTTGGGTGAATTTTGTCCCATTCCTCCTGACAGAGCTGGTGTAACTGGGTCAGGTTTGTAGGCCTCCTTGCTCGCACATGCTTTTTCAGTTCTGCCCACAAGTTTTCTATAGAATTGAGGTCAGGGTTTTGTGATGGCCACTCCAATACCTTGAATTTGTTGTCCTTAAGCCATTTTGCCACAACTTTGGAAGTATGATCGGGGTCATTGCCCATTTGGAATACCCATTTGCGACCAAGCTATAAGTTCCTGATGTCTTGAGATGTGGCTTCAATATATCCACCTAATTTTCCATCCTCATGATGCCATCTATTTTGTGAAGAGAACCAGTCCCTCCTGCAGCAAAGCACCCACACAACATGATGCTGCCACCCCCGTGCTTCATGGTTGGGATGGTGTTCTTCGGCTTGCAAGCCTCCCCCTTTTTCCTCCAACCATAACAATGGTCATTATGGCCAAACAGTTCTATTTGTTTCATCAGACCAGAGGACATTTCTCCAGAAAGTAGGATCTTTGTCCCGATGTGCAGTTGCGAACCGTAATCTGGCTTTTTTACGGTGGTTTTGGAGCAGTGGCTTCTTCCTTGCTGAGCGGCCTTTCAGGTTATGTTGATATAGGACTCGTTTTACTGTGGATGTAGATACTTTTGTACCTGTTTCCTCCAGCATCTTCACAAGGTCCTTTGCTGTTGTTATGGGGTTGATTTGCACTTTTCGCACCAAAGTACGTTCATCTCTAGGAGACAGAACACGTCTCCTTCCTGAGCGATATGACAGCTGCGTGGTCCCATGCTTACTATTGTTTGTACATATGAATGTGGTACCTTCAGGCATTTGGAAATTGCTGCCAAGGATGAACCAGACTCATGGAGGTCTACAATGTTTTTTCTGGGGTCTTGGCTGATTTCTTTTGATTTTCCGATGAAAAACGAGTTAATGACTCCAACCTAAGTGTATGTAAACTTCCGACTTCAACTGTGCATACTGCAGTGAAAAACGATGACAAGGAATCTTACTATCAGCGTTATACTGCTGTGTGTGTGTGTGTGTGTGTGTGTGTGTGTGTGTGTGTGTGTGTGTGTGTGTGTGTGTGTGTGTGTGTGTGTGTGTCTAACCTGACACTGAGAGGTGACTCTACAGATAGCCCCAGCAGAGCGCAGGCGTCCCTGGTGAAGCTGTTACATATGTCAGCCCACTGGTTGGTCTCTAACAGAGAGCGGTAGGGAGAGTTCTCTATGCCGTGCCGCAGGTACACCAGACTACCCATGAGGATCTGGATGTCTGGGGGAGAGGAGACAGTGTTATTCAGGGTGTCTGGGGGAGAGGAGACAGTGTTATTCAGGGTGTCTGGGGGAGAGGAGACAGTGTTATTCAGGGTGTCTGGGGGAGACAGGGGTTATGGAGGAGGGAGGAAGGTGTCCATTCACAGACTAGATCATTAGTCAGTCAGCTGGTAAGAGAAAGAAGCTATGAAGTCCTGTAAGAAAGCTATTGAGAAAACAAAAATGAGGGTTTCTTATTGGACAGGTTGTTCCTCCCTGTTTCAATAAAAACATATATATATATATATATATATATATATATATGTTTGGTGCCTAATAAACATCCTTGTCAAAAAGCTCTTCAAGACCACCAGGAGGCCCCAGCCAGGGTATGTCTGTCCCTACCTCTGGTGCTATGAGGTGAAGGACTGTTAGTGCCTATGTTCAGACCATCATATATCTGCTGCCTAAATTTCTATCTATCCCACCCTGCTGACCTGAACAGGGCCCAGGCTGTCTGTGTTCCTACCTCTCTGGTGCTGTGAGGCGAAGGGCTGGAAGTGCCTGGCGTACTGTAGCGCCTCCAGCTGGTTGGTGATGCCTCCGTTTAACAGGCTGATGAAGTAGAGGCGGTGCAGCTTGAACTCCAGGGTACTGTTCAGGTCCAGCAGGCGCTGCCGGTTTGTTACTGCCCACCTGGATTGTAATCATTAGTGCACACCGTAGCAAACAGTTGTAAATTGAAAACAATCATTTCTATTGGACACATTCAGGTAGGTCCCTCCCAGTTTCCTTCTGTTTGGCTCCTAGTGAATAGACCCCAATTCAATCAATTCAGGAAGTCAACTGAAATTCTAATTGACCTTCAACCCTGGCATTTCAGATCTCAATTGTGTTCACTACTCTAAAGTTAATCAGTTACTGAATGGCTGAAAATGATCAAAGAGGGGTTTGATTCACATTCAACTGCACACAGAGAGGAGGTACAGTACATACTCTAGTGCTGGTCTGAGGTCAGTATATCACAGAGAGGAGGTACAGTACATACTCTAGTGCTGGTCTGAGGTCAGTATATCACAGAGAGGAGGTACAGTACATACTCTAGTGCTGGTCTGAGGTCAGTATATAACAGAGAGGAGGTACAGTACATACTCTAGTGCTGGTCTGAGGTCAGTATATAACAGAGAGGAGGTACAGTACATACTCTAGTGCTGGTCTGAGGTCAATATATAACAGAGAGGAGGTACAGTACATACTCTAGTGCTGGTCTGAGGTCAGTATATCACAGAGAGGAGGTACAGTACATACTCTAGTGCTGGTCTGAGGTCAGTATATAACAGAGAGGAGGTACAGTACATACTCTAGTGCTGGTCTGAGGTCAATATATAACAGAGAGGAGGTACAGTACATACTATAGTGCTGGTCTGAGGTCAGTATATCACAGAGAGGAGGTACAGTACATACTCTAGTGCTGGTCTGAGGTCAGTATATAACAGAGAGGAGGTACAGGACATACTCTAGTGCTGGTCTGAGGTCAGTATATAACAGAGAGGAGGTACAGTACATACTCTAGTGCTGGTCTGAGGTCAGTATATAACAGAGAGGAGGTACAGTACATACTCTAGTGCTGGTCTGAGGTCAGTATATAACAGAGAGGAGGTACAGTACATACTCTAGTGCTGGTCTGAGGTCAATATATAACAGAGGAGGTACAGTACATACTCTAGTGCTGGTCTGAGGTCAGTATATCACAGAGAGGAGGTACAGTACATACTCTAGTGCTGGTCTGAGGTCAGTATATAACAGAGAGGAGGTACAGGACATACTCTAGTGCTGGTCTGAGGTCAGTATATAACAGAGAGGAGGTACAGTACATACTCTAGTGCTGGTCTGAGGTCAGTATATAACAGAGAGGAGGTACAGTACATACTCTAGTGCTGGTCTGAGGTCAGTATATAACAGAGAGGAGGTACAGGACATACTCTAGTGCTGGTCTGAGGTCAGTATATAACAGAGAGGAGGTACAGGACATACTCTAGTGCTGGTCTGAGGTCAGTATATAACAGAGGAGGTACAGTACATACTCTAGTGCTGGTCTGAGGTCAGTATATAACAGAGAGGAGGTACAGTACATACTCTAGTGCTGGTCTGAGGTCCTGCATCCTCAAAGCCTCCAGGATCCTGTTGAGTTCCAAGAACGGCTGCTTCATGCTCATGTCAATCACTACTCCAGACTCCTGTGAGACACACAAACAACAGAGAAGCCAGGCAGTTTTAATGCATATGAAATACACCAAATGTCTTCAATTCTGGTTCTGGGGACCAACAGGGTGAGCAGGCTTTTGTTTCATCTCAGCTGTTTACCTGACATAGGTCCTCTGCCACGCTCAGCATGCCTTGTCTGTACAGGTGTTCCACAATGGTCTCACTCAGGTACTTCTGTCTCTCAGGTGAGTCCCACACGGTCTCTGCCACCACTGCACTCACCTCTGCATCAAAGTTCTACAGAAACACAACCAGGAAACAACCAAAGGATAACCGGAAATGAAACACACAGAATCGCCTGAAATGTCTCCCTTGTGTGTTTAAGGTACATTTTATAAACCGCAAGGGAATTGTGTCATCATTCATCTTTTCTAAAAATGTAAAGATTCTATAATGAAAGTATTTATTGGGAAAATGTTACCCTGTCGATAGCTTTGCCGACTTTGGAGACACTGCCGTGGATGTCCTTGTGTCTGGAGGCAAGCAGCTGTACCGTTTCTTTAATGTTCTTACAACACTGGGCCATGGTCTGCGACAGCACCGAAAGATCTGCATCTTGTACCCCTGAAGGAGAGCCATATATTTAGAGAGCTGGTACATTGAGGTTTCTGCATTGTGATTGACATGACACAAAACTCTATGGCAGCCATGTTGGCGCCGTAGAAATAATGACTTACACCATGCCATTGTTGAATACTCGTTTCTGATTGGCATGATGGGCATTCTAGAGCGTGCATTATTTCCCTATAACGCACGGTATATTTGCACGGTGGAATTCAACGGCTATAGTTCATTCTTACATGTTCTATGTTTGAGCTGCTTTTGAATGCATAGACCCTCGTTGATTATCCCTTACATATTTCTATGGTTATCGACCCCATTACATGGGAACATTTTAACAATGCTATGTAACAGAATGTCTAGAATTAGAACGATATTCAAGTGATGTCTCTGCTCTGAAGGAGACAGCAATCAGGTTCAAACAAATCAGAACATTAAAAGGTTAAACAAGGCTAAAAGCAGTCCTGTTGAATGTACATAAAGAAACCTATCAATCAATTCTGTGCCGGAACCCTCGCGAGTCAAGGCACGCAACCGAAGCAAAACAATATTTCATTTCTCTAGGGCCACATTTTTTAAATAACTTCAATTGCATATTGTTGAAGTGCTTTAGTTGTACTCCTGCATCGAATTCCTCAAATATGGGGCCTGTAACAGTGTGTGCAGGTATCTATCATTCTTTCATTTAGTACCATGCACCTGCAAATGACTTGATGACTTGAGTGGACACTACTTCTAAACTAGAGCGTGGAGCTGGCTCTGCCTTACCGAATGTAACCAGCTGTCCCCGTAGCTCACAGACGCTGCGTAGTAGTTCGTCCAGACGTTCCTCTGACTGGTGTCCGTACATGACGAACCTATGGAGCACCTTCTCCAGCTCCCGCTCCACACACGCACACTGCTCCATACCTAGACTGGGACTCTACCGCATTCACTACCACCTGGGAGAGACAAGACATATGGAACTAGGCCTAGATCACTGGTCCTCAAACCTCTCCCCGGGGACCACCAGACATTTCACAATATTGTTGTAGCCCTGAACCAGCTCACCTGAATCACCTAGTCAAGGGCTTGATGATTCATTGACAGGTTGAATCAGGTGCGCTAGCTCTGGAATATAGCAAATACATAGAACAACTATGGGTCCCCGAGTAGAGGTTTGAGAACCACTGAACAAGGTCAGAGACAATAGCTCAATATTTTGCAATCCTCCCATAACCTCTACAGTTTTGTTTCCCTACTGGTATAACTGATTTAGCCAAACTGGTCAACAAAATCCTTGATTAGTTGAATCAGATTTGCTAGAGCCTAAAGTGTGCAGTGGCACAGCATTCATAATCATTGACAGGCAACAGAAAATATGAAAGAAGAACAGTCTATTCTAGATCAACAAGTGCAGAACAGTTGTTAGGCCTGGATGTTTTGGTCTCATTGACAAATTAGGCATTTCTGCTGTATACATTTGAAAAACATTGCTTAGCAACTTTCCTCTTCTCTTCCTAAAATATAAAAACTTTTCTTTTGAATTTCTCATCTGACAAATGTAAAAATAGCTATAGTACGAAGCTAAACCTACTGTAAACCAGTGGCTACTTTTGGAACTGCTTTGCTCGCTGACGCTAATAGGCCCTGTCCATAGCCTCAAGCCCTCAAACAATGACATTCGACTGCAAAACAGAGTTTGAACGGTATGCTAACTAGTCAAATCGTTTGCTGACACTTTGTTTGAGTCAAGTAGCTAGCTAAAGACTAACAATATAGCCAGCTATGTTCTTGTTACTTACTCAAAACTGACAACAAATCTCTGATAACAGCTATGGTAGCAAATATCAAGTTAGCTAAGCTAGCTAAGCTAACTAGCTATATCCACAACAATATTAACAGTACCAAGCCAGCTAGCGTAGCTAGTTATCTAGCTGTATAAGACGTCGTATCAAACACCACTTAGTTACAATGGCGATTATCATACAGCGAGAAATCCTAATGGCAACTGAGACATGTTGTTGAGTAAGTTAGCTTGCTACGTTTGTCGCATAACGTAAACAAACAGCTAGCTAACGGTAATGTAAACCTAGCATGGACCGAAGCTGTTTGTTTGACTTGTCTATAATGGTGTATTTTAATTGATTGTATAGTTAGAAAGATAGCCAGATTGTCCAAATACTTTTTTCAATTCTCAAATATATCAACGACATGTCAGAAAATATCAAAATAAATAAAAATAACAACATAAAACGTCAACATAAACACCACTTGCCTGTCGTGACAGCTATTCTCCACCAGTCGTCCTTCGATCTGCGGAACTTCCTTCCTGTGTAGCATGTCTCGGATTTTCATAATAAAAGTACTGGAGTTACTTTACCCATGAATGTAAGGTTCTTAGACTTGATTCAATTGTTCAGTTTTTACAGAGTGTAAAGATACTATATTTTCAGATGTATTATGTATCAGTATCCTCTGATACATAATCATGTATGCCTATTAAACAAGTAAAATGTAGGTTTCAAAGTGATAGCATTTGATTCCAATATTAAATTGTCTCACAATAGCCTACAACTTCATTGCGAACCCCAGGTGGTGCTGTATGGACGGTTATGCATGGAGATCTATGGCCAGATTGCAGACCTATGGTGAAGACAGGTGTGTGGCTTGGAGCTGCCCAGGGGATTTCCCACCTGTGATATAACTATCTGGTAATGACCCCAGACCGGCATTGATGTAAAACACACACACACACACACACACACACACACACACACACACACACACACACACACACACACTGAAAGTCACTCATAAGACATGCCTCAATTATTCATGTAATCAATAAATTCAAGGTCTCAATTCCGTTACTTCAATAACTTGCATTACCACATACTGAGTATCAAAATAAAGAAATATCTTGCACTAGGGATTCTGTGATCAAGCTAATCAGTGGCGATTTTAGCATGTACATTTTGGTGGTGCAAACTCCCCAAATAGTTTTTAGATGCATGCCAGCAAAGCCACTACACAACAATAAACAATACATTAAGGCACTATAACAGTGACAAACGGCGCCTACATAAAGCCAACATCTTACCACTGCTACACCTGGCTATCAGCGGAGTCTTCTCTGGCAGCGAAACAGTTCATTCAGCCTCATTTACTGCCTTTAAAAAACATAGCTGATATGGCTGACTTGCTTAAACAAATGTGCTTTCTACTGACAATTGAGATGTACAAACTGTGGCATAATGGGACAGGCGGATAAGAGGCCATCTGTTATTTTGATTAAGACATTAATGAGGCTACTTTTCTGTAGGTGCATGGTGGTCATACAAGCCAGGGGTGTACCACCGTTTAGAGAAGCACTAGTAAGTAAGATAAGTGTTGTTCTCTGCAGCTCAGTTGGTCGAGTACGGCTCTTGCAACGCCATTACAGTGAGTTCGATTCCCTGAACCACCCATACGTAAACATTGATGCAAGCTTGACTGTAAATGGCTTTGGATAAGTGTCTGCTAAATGGCATATGTTATTATTACATTAGGATATCTGTACAAGTCAAATTAACTCCAATTGATCTCGTCTTTCACTCCTTATGATCTAAACATGCATTATCACACTTCACAACAGACGATTGGAGGGATTTTTGCATGGGATCTTTCTAGAAGGCGCAATGAAACCCCCAATAGGCTAGATTACAGTCATGCACATAAATCCTTACACACACTTGGATTGCTTCAAGTTAGGTGACAGATTCACAAACCACAATTACACCCCAAAAAGGACAACAAACTAGGGCAGTTGAAAAAGAACAGATTTGAAATGTAACCCTTATGGTTTCTATTCAGTCTTGTTTGTCATGAACACTAAGGGGTTGGTTTGTTCTTAAATACCCTCTATTCAGTCCTGTTTGTCATGAACACTAAGGGGTTGGTTTGTCCTTAAATACCCTCTATTCAGTCCTGTTTGTCATGAACACTAAGGGGTTGGTTTGTTCTTAAATACCCTCTATTCAGTCCTGTTTGTCATGAACACTAAGGGGTTGGTTTGTCCTTAAATACCTTCTATTCAGTCCTGTTTGTCATGAACACTAAGGGGTTGGTTTGTTCTTAAATACCCTCTATTCAGTCCTGTTTGTCATGAACACTAAGGGGTTGGTTTGTTCTTAAATACCCTCTATTCAGTCCTGTTTGTCATGAACACTAAGGGGTTGGTTTGTTCTTAAATACCCTCTATTCAGTCCTGTTTGTCATGAACACTAAGGGGTTGGTTTGTTCTTAAATACCTTCTATTCAGTCCTGTTTGTCATGAACACGAAGGGGTTGGTTTGTTCTTAAATATCCTCTATTCAGTCCTGTTTGTCATGAACACTAAGGGGTTGGTTTGTTCTTAAATACCCTCTATTCAGTCCTGTTTGTCATGAACACTAAGGGGTTGGTGTGTTCTGAAATACCCTCTATTCAGTCCTGTTTGTCATGAACACTAAGGGGTTGGTTTGTTCTTAAATACCCTCTATTCAGTCCTGTTTGTCATGAACACTAAGGGGTTGGTTTGTTCTTAAATACCCTCTATTCAGTCCTGTTTGTCATGAACACTAAGGGGTTGGTTTGTCCTTAAATACCTTCTATTCAGTCCTGTTTGTCATGAACACTAAGGGGTTGGTTTGTTCTTAAATACCCTCTATTCAGTCCTGTTTGTCATGAACACTAAGGGGTTGGTGTGTTCTGAAATACCCTCTATTCAGTCCTGTTTGTCATGAACACTAAGGGGTTGGTTTGTCCTTAAATACCCTCTATTCAGTCCTGTTTGTCATGAACACTAAGGGGTTGGTTTGTTCTTAAATACCTTCTATTCAGTCCTGTTTGTCATGAACACTAAGGGGTTGGTTTGTTCTTAAATACCTTCTATTCAGTCCTGTTTGTCATGAACACTAAGGGGTTGGTTTGTTCTTAAATACCCTCTATTCAGTCCTGTTTGTCATGAACACGAAGGGGTTGGTTTGTTCTTAAATACCCTCTATTCAGTCCTGTTTGTCATGAACACTAAGGGGTTGGTTTGTTCTTAAATACCTTCTATTCAGTCCTGTTTGTCATGAACACTAAGGGGTTGGTTTGTTCTTAAATACCTTCTATTCAGTCCTGTTTGTCATGAACACTAAGGGGTTGGTTTGTTCTTAAATACCCTCTATTTAGTCCTGTTTGTCATGAACACTAAGGGGTTGGTTTGTTCTTAAATACCCTCTATTCAGTCCTGTTTGTCATGAACACTAAGGGGTTGGTTTGTTCTTAAATACCCTCTATTCAGTCCTGTTTGTCATGAACACTAAGGGGTTGGTTTGTCCTTAAATACCTTCTATTCAGTCCTGTTTGTCATGAACACTAAGGGGTTGGTTTGTTCTTAAATACCCTCTATTCAGTCCTGTTTGTCATGAACACTAAGGGGTTGGTGTGTTCTGAAATACCCTCTATTCAGTCCTGTTTGTCATGAACACTAAGGGGTTGGTTTGTCCTTAAATACCCTCTATTCAGTCCTGTTTGTCATGAACACTAAGGGGTTGGTTTGTTCTTAAATACCTTCTATTCAGTCCTGTTTGTCATGAACACTAAGGGGTTGGTTTGTTCTTAAATACCTTCTATTCAGTCCTGTTTGTCATGAACACTAAGGGGTTGGTTTGTTCTTAAATACCCTCTATTCAGTCCTGTTTGTCATGAACACGAAGGGGTTGGTTTGTTCTTAAATACCCTCTATTCAGTCCTGTTTGTCATGAACACTAAGGGGTTGGTTTGTTCTTAAATACCTTCTATTCAGTCCTGTTTGTCATGAACACTAAGGGGTTGGTTTGTTCTTAAATACCTTTTATTCAGTCCTGTTTGTCATGAACACTAAGGGGTTGGTTTGTTCTTAAATACCCTCTATTTAGTCCTGTTTGTCATGAACACTAAGGGGTTGGTTTGTTCTTAAATACCCTCTATTCAGTCCTGTTTGTCATGAACACTAAGGGGTTGGTTTGTCCTTAAATACCCTCTCATGAGACTTGGCCTTGGTTTAGCATCACAACCCAAAGATAGGAGCACAGGAAATAAACACAGCCATATGAGTTTACTGTCTGAAGGGGAAACAGTTATCTGGCTCACAATTTCCCTCCCATGTTGTGTCTGATAGTGACAGTGGTACACTGTTCCTCCCATGTTGTGTCTGATAGTGACAGTGGTACACTGTTCCTCCCATGTTGTGTCTGATAGTGACAGTGGTACACTGTTCCTCCCATGTTGTGTCTGATAGTGACAGTGGTACACTGTTCCTCCCATGTTGTGTCTGATAGTGACAGTGGTACACTGTTCCTCCCATGTTGTGTCTGATAGTGACAGGGTTCACTGTTCCTCCCATGTTGTGTCTGATAGTGACAGTGGTTCACTGTTCCTCCCATGTTGAGTCTGATAGTGACAGTGGTACACTGTTCCTCCCATGTTGTGTCTGATAGTGACAGGGTTCACTGTTCCTCCCATGTTGTGTCTGATAGTGACAGTGGTACACTGTTCCTCCCATGTTGTGTCTGATAGTGACAGGGTTCACTGTTCCTCCCATGTTGTGTCTGATAGTGACAGTGGTACACTGTTCCTCCCATGTTGTGTCTGATAGTGACAGGGTTCACTGTTCCTCCCATGTTGTGTCTGATAGTGACAGTGGTTCACTGTTCCTCCCATGTTGTGTCTGATAGTGACAGTGGTTCACTGTTCCTCCCATGTTGTGTCTGATAGTGACAGTGGTACACTGTTCCTCCCATGTTGTGTCTGATAGTGACAGTGGTACACTGTTCCTCCCATGTTGTGTCTGATAGTGACAGGGTTCACTGTTCCTCCCATGTTGTGTCTGATAGTGACAGGGTTCACTGTTCCTCCCATGTTGTGTCTGATAGTGACAGTGGTTCACTGTTCCTCCCATGTTGTGTCTGATAGTGACAGTGGTTCACTGTTCCTCCCATGTTGTGTCTGATAGTGACAGTGGTTCACTGTTCCTCCCATGTTGTGTCTGATAGTGACAGTGGTACACTGTTCCTCCCATGTTGTGTCTGATAGTGACAGTGGTACACTGTTCCTCCCATGTTGTGTCTGATAGTGACAGTGGTTCACTGATCCTCCCATGTTGTGTCTGATAGTGACAGTGGTTCACTGTTCCTCCCATGTTGTGTCTGATAGTGACAGTGGTTCACTGTTCCTCCCATGTTGTGTCTGATAGTGACAGTGGTACACTGTTCCTCCCATGTTGTGTCTGATAGTGACAGTGGTACACTGTTCCTCCCATGTTGTGTCTGATAGTGACAGGGTTCACTGTTCCTCCCATGTTGTGTCTGATAGTGACAGTGGTTCACTGTTCCTCCCATGTTGTGTCTGATAGTGACAGTGGTTCACTGTTCCTCCCATGTTGTGTCTGATAGTGACAGTGGTTCACTGTTCCTCCCATGTTGTGTCTGATAGTGACAGTGGTACACTGTTCCTCCCATGTTGTGTCTGATAGTGACAGTGGTACACTGTTCCTCCCATGTTGTGTCTGATAGTGACAGTGGTTCACTGATCCTCCCATGTTGTGTCTGATAGTGACAGTGGTTCACTGTTCCTCCCATGTTGTGTCTGATAGTGACAGTGGTTCACTGTTCCTCCCATGTTGTGTCTGATAGTGACAGTGGTACACTGTTCCTCCCATGTTGTGTCTGATAGTGACAGTGGTACACTGTTCCTCCCATGTTGTGTCTGATAGTGACAGGAGCTCACTGTTCCTCCCATGTTGTGTCTGATAGTGACAGTGGTTCACTGTTCCTCCCATGTTGTGTCTGATAGTGACAGTGGTTCACTGTTCCTCCCATGTTGTGTCTGATAGTGACAGTGGTTCACTGTTCCTCCCATGTTGTGTCTGATAGTGACAGTGGTTCACTGTTCCTCCCATGTTGTGTCTGATAGTGACAGGGTTCACTGTTCCTCCCATGTTGTGTCTGATAGTGACAGTGGTACACTGTTCCTCCCATGTTGTGTCTGATAGTGACAGTGGTTCACTGTTCCTCCCATGTTGTGTCTGATAGTGACAGTGGTTCACTGTTCCTCCCATGTTGTGTCTGATAGTGACAGGAGTTCACTGTTCCTCCCATGTTGTGTCTGATAGTGACAGGGGTTCACTGTTCCTCCCATGTTGTGTCTTATAGTGACAGTGGTACACTGTTCCTCCCATGTTGTGTCTGATAGTGACAGTGGTACACTGTTCCTCCCATGTTGTGTCTGATAGTGACAGTGGTACACTGTTCCTCCCATGTTGTGTCTGATAGTGACAGTGGTACACTGTTCCTCCCATGTTGTGTCTGATAGTGACAGTGGTACACTGTTCCTCCCATGTTGTGTCTGATAGTGACAGGGTTCACTGTTCCTCCCATGTTGTGTCTGATAGTGACAGTGGTTCACTGTTCCTCCCATGTTGTGTCTGATAGTGACAGTGGTACACTGTTCCTCCCATGTTGTGTCTGATAGTGACAGTGGTTCACTGTTCCTCCCATGTTGTGTCTGATAGTGACAGTGGTACACTGTTCCTCCCATGTTGTGTCTGATAGTGACAGGGTTCACTGTTCCTCCCATGTTGTGTCTGATAGTGACAGTGGTTCACTGTTCCTCCCATGTTGTGTCTGATAGTGACAGTGGTTCACTGTTCCTCCCATGTTGTGTCTGATAGTGACAGGAGTTCACTGTTCCTCCCATGTTGTGTCTGATAGTGACAGGGGTTCACTGTTCCTCCCATGTTGTGTCTTATAGTGACAGTGGTACACTGTTCCTCCCATGTTGTGTCTGATAGTGACAGTGGTACACTGTTCCTCCCATGTTGTGTCTGATAGTGACAGTGGTTCACTGTTCCTCCCATGTTGTGTCTGATAGTGACAGTGGTACACTGTTCCTCCCATGTTGTGTCTGATAGTGACAGTGGTACACTGTTCCTCCCATGTTGTGTCTGATAGTGACAGGGTTCACTGTTCCTCCCATGTTGTGTCTGATAGTGACAGTGGTTCACTGTTCCTCCCATGTTGTGTCTGATAGTGACAGTGGTACACTGTTCCTTCCATGTTGTGTCTGATAGTGACAGTGGTTCACTGTTCCTCCCATGTTGTGTCTGATAGTGACAGTGGTACACTGTTCCTCCCATGTTGTGTCTGATAGTGACAGGGTTCACTGTTCCTCCCATGTTGTGTCTGATAGTGACAGTGGTACACTGTTCCTCCCATGTTGTGTCTGATAGTGACAGTGGTACACTGTTCCTCCCATGTTGTGTCTGATAGTGACAGGGTTCACTGTTCCTCCCATGTTGTGTCTGATAGTGACAGTGGTTCACTGTTCCTCCCATGTTGTGTCTGATAGTGACAGTGGTTCACTGTTCCTCCCATGTTGTGTCTGATAGTGACAGTGGTTCACTGTTCCTCCCATGTTGTGTCTGATAGTGACAGTGGTACACTGTTCCTCCCATGTTGTGTCTGATAGTGACAGTGGTACACTGTTCCTCCCATGTTGTGTCTGATAGTGACAGGGTTCACTGTTCCTCCCATGTTGTGTCTGATAGTGACAGGGTTCACTGTTCCTCCCATGTTGTGTCTGATAGTGACAGTGGTTCACTGTTCCTCCCATGTTGTGTCTGATAGTGACAGTGGTTCACTGTTCCTCCCATGTTGTGTCTGATAGTGACAGTGGTTCACTGTTCCTCCCATGTTGTGTCTGATAGTGACAGTGGTACACTGTTCCTCCCATGTTGTGTCTGATAGTGACAGTGGTACACTGTTCCTCCCATGTTGTGTCTGATAGTGACAGTGGTACACTGTTCCTCCCATGTTGTGTCTGATAGTGACAGTGGTTCACTGTTCCTCCCATGTTGTGTCTGATAGTGACAGTGGTTCACTGTTCCTCCCATGTTGTGTCTGATAGTGACAGTGGTACACTGTTCCTCCCATGTTGTGTCTGATAGTGACAGTGGTACACTGTTCCTCCCATGTTGTGTCTGATAGTGACAGTGGTTCACTGTTCCTCCCATGTTGTGTCTGATAGTGACAGTGGTTCACTGTTCCTCCCATGTTGTGTCTGATAGTGACAGTGGTTCACTGTTCCTCCCATGTTGTGTCTGATAGTGACAGTGGTTCACTGTTCCTCCCATGTTGTGTCTGATAGTGACAGTGGTTCACTGTTCCTCCCATGTTGTGTCTGATAGTGACAGTGGTTCACTGTTCCTCCCATGTTGTGTCTGATAGTGACAGTGGTTCACTGTTCCTCCCATGTTGTGTCTGATAGTGACAGTGGTACACTGTTCCTCCCATGTTGTGTCTGATAGTGACAGTGGTTGTTCCTCCCATGTTGTGTCTGACAGGGTTCACTGTTCCTCCCATGTTGTGTCTGATAGTGACAGTGGTTCACTGTTCCTCCCATGTTGTGTCTGATAGTGACAGTGGTACACTGTTCCTCCCATGTTGTGTCTGATAGTGACAGTGGTACACTGTTCCTCCCATGTTGTGTCTGATAGTGACAGGGTTCACTGTTCCTCCCATGTTGTGTCTGATAGTGACAGTGGTTCACTGTTCCTCCCATGTTGTGTCTGATAGTGACAGTGGTACACTGTTCCTCCCATGTTGTGTCTGATAGTGACAGGGTTCACTGTTCCTCCCATGTTGTGTCTGATAGTGACAGTGGTACACTGTTCCTCCCATGTTGTGTCTGATAGTGACAGGGTTCACTGTTCCTCCCATGTTGTGTCTGATAGTGACAGTGGTTCACTGTTCCTCCCATGTTGTGTCTGATAGTGACAGTGGTACACTGTTCCTCCCATGTTGTGTCTGATAGTGACAGGGTTCACTGCTCCTCCCATGTTGTGTCTGATAGTGACAGTGGTACACTGTTCCTCCCATGTTGTGTCTGATAGTGACAGTGGTTCACTGTTCCTCCCATGTTGTGTCTGATAGTGACAGTGGTTCACTGTTCCTCCCATGTTGTGTCTGATAGTGACAGTGGTACACTGTTCCTCCCATGTTGTGTCTGATAGTGACAGTGGTACACTGTTCCTCCCATGTTGTGTCTGATAGTGACAGGGTTCACTGTTCCTCCCATGTTGTGTCTGATAGTGACAGGGTTCACTGTTCCTCCCGTGTTGTGTCTGATAGTGACAGTGGTTCACTGTTCCTCCCATGTTGTGTCTGATAGTGACAGTGGTACACTGTTCCTCCCATGTTGTGTCTGATAGTGACAGTGGTACACTGTTCCTCCCATGTTGTGTCTGATAGTGACAGGAGCTCACTGTTCCTCCCATGTTGTGTCTGATAGTGACAGTGGTTCACTGTTCCTCCCATGTTGTGTCTGATAGTGACAGTGGTTCACTGTTCCTCCCATGTTGTGTCTGATAGTGACAGTGGTTCACTGTTCCTCCCATGTTGTGTCTGATAGTGACAGTGGTTCACTGTTCCTCCCATGTTGTGTCTGATAGTGACAGTGGTTCACTGTTCCTCCCATGTTGTGTCTGATAGTGACAGTGGTTCACTGTTCCTCCCATGTTGTGTCTGATAGTGACAGTGGTACACTGTTCCTCCCATGTTGTGTCTGATAGTGACAGTGGTACACTGTTCCTCCCATGTTGTGTCTGATAGTGACAGGGTTCACTGTTCCTCCCATGTTGTGTCTGATAGTGACAGGGTTCACTGTTCCTCCCATGTTGTGTCTGATAGTGACAGTGGTACACTGTTCCTCCCATGTTGTGTCTGATAGTGACAGTGGTACACTGTTCCTCCCATGTTGTGTCTGATAGTGACAGGGTTCACTGTTCCTCCCATGTTGTGTCTGATAGTGACAGTGGTTCACTGTTCCTCCCATGTTGTGTCTGATAGTGACAGTGGTACACTGTTCCTCCCATGTTGTGTCTGATAGTGACAGGGTTCACTGTTCCTCCCATGTTGTGTCTGATAGTGACAGTGGTACACTGTTCCTCCCATGTTGTGTCTGATAGTGACAGGGTTCACTGTTCCTCCCATGTTGTGTCTGATAGTGACAGTGGTTCACTGTTCCTCCCATGTTGTGTCTGATAGTGACAGTGGTACACTGTTCCTCCCATGTTGTGTCTGATAGTGACAGGGTTCACTGTTCCTCCCATGTTGTGTCTGATAGTGACAGTGGTTCACTGTTCCTCCCATGTTGTGTCTGATAGTGACAGGGTTCACTGTTCCTCCCATGTTGTGTCTGATAGTGACAGTGGTACACTGTTCCTCCCATGTTGTGTCTGATAGTGACAGTGGTTCACTGTTCCTCCCATGTTGTGTCTGATAGTGACAGTGGTACACTGTTCCTCCCATGTTGTGTCTGATAGTGACAGTGGTACACTGTTCCTCCCATGTTGTGTCTGATAGTGACAGGGTTCACTGTTCCTCCCATGTTGTGTCTGATAGTGACAGTGGTTCACTGTTCCTCCCATGTTGTGTCTGATAGTGACAGTGGTTCACTGTTCCTCCCATGTTGTGTCTGATAGTGACAGTGGTTCACTGTTCCTCCCATGTTGTGTCTGATAGTGACAGTGGTACACTGTTCCTCCCATGTTGTGTCTGATAGTGACAGTGGTACACTGTTCCTCCCATGTTGTGTCTGATAGTGACAGGGTTCACTGTTCCTCCCATGTTGTGTCTGATAGTGACAGGGTTCACTGTTCCTCCCATGTTGTGTCTGATAGTGACAGTGGTTCACTGTTCCTCCCATGTTGTGTCTGATAGTGACAGTGGTTCACTGTTCCTCCCATGTTGTGTCTGATAGTGACAGTGGTTCACTGTTCCTCCCATGTTGTGTCTGATAGTGACAGTGGTGCACTGTTCCTCCCATGTTGTGTCTGATAGTGACAGTGGTTCACTGTTCCTCCCATGTTGTGTCTGATAGTGACAGTGGTTCACTGTTCCTCCCATGTTGTGTCTGATAGTGACAGTGGTTCACTGTTCCTCCCATGTTGTGTCTGATAGTGACAGTGGTTCACTGTTCCTCCCATGTTGTGTCTGATAGTGACAGTGGTACACTGTTCCTCCCATGTTGTGTCTGATAGTGACAGTGGTACACTGTTCCTCCCATGTTGTGTCTGATAGTGACAGGGTTCACTGTTCCTCCCATGTTGTGTCTGATAGTGACAGTGGTTCACTGTTCCTCCCATGTTGTGTCTGATAGTGACAGTGGTTCACTGTTCCTCCCATGTTGTGTCTGATAGTGACAGTGGTTCACTGTTCCTCCCATGTTGTGTCTGATAGTGACAGTGGTTCACTGTTCCTCCCATGTTGTGTCTGATAGTGACAGTGGTTCACTGTTCCTCCCATGTTGTGTCTGATAGTGACAGTGGTTCACTGTTCCTCCCATGTTGTGTCTGATAGTGACAGTGGTTCACTGTTCCTCCCATGTTGTGTCTGATAGTGACAGTGGTTCACTGTTCCTCCCATGTTGTGTCTGATAGTGACAGTGGTACACTGTTCCTCCCATGTTGTGTCTGATAGTGACAGTGGTTCACTGTTCCTCCCATGTTGTGTCTGATAGTGACAGTGGTACACTGTTCCTCCCATGTTGTGTCTGATAGTGACAGTGGTTCACTGTTCCTCCCATGTTGTGTCTGATAGTGACAGTGGTACACTGTTCCTCCCATGTTGTGTCTGATAGTGACAGGGTTCACTGTTCCTCCCATGTTGTGTCTGATAGTGACAGTGGTTCACTGTTCCTCCCATGTTGTGTCTGATAGTGACAGTGGTTCACTGTTCCTCCCATGTTGTGTCTGATAGTGACAGTGGTTCACTGTTCCTCCCATGTTGTGTCTGATAGTGACAGTGGTTCACTGTTCCTCCCATGTTGTGTCTGATAGTGACAGTGGTACACTGTTCCTCCCATGTTGTGTCTGATAGTGACAGTGGTACACTGTTCCTCCCATGTTGTGTCTGATAGTGACAGTGGTTCACTGTTCCTCCCATGTTGTGTCTGATAGTGACAGTGGTTCACTGTTCCTCCCATGTTGTGTCTGATAGTGACAGTGGTTCACTGTTCCTCCCATGTTGTGTCTGATAGTGACAGTGGTACACTGTTCCTCCCATGTTGTGTCTGATAGTGACAGTGGTACACTGTTCCTCCCATGTTGTGTCTGATAGTGACAGGGTTCACTGTTCCTCCCATGTTGTGTCTGATAGTGACAGTGGTTCACTGTTCCTCCCATGTTGTGTCTGATAGTGACAGTGGTTCACTGTTCCTCCCATGTTGTGTCTGATAGTGACAGTGGTTCACTGTTCCTCCCATGTTGTGTCTGATAGTGACAGTGGTACACTGTTCCTCCCATGTTGTGTCTGATAGTGACAGTGGTACACTGTTCCTCCCATGTTGTGTCTGATAGTGACAGTGGTTCACTGTTCCTCCCATGTTGTGTCTGATAGTGACAGTGGTTCACTGTTCCTCCCATGTTGTGTCTGATAGTGACAGTGGTTCACTGTTCCTCCCATGTTGTGTCTGATAGTGACAGTGGTACACTGTTCCTCCCATGTTGTGTCTGATAGTGACAGTGGTACACTGTTCCTCCCATGTTGTGTCTGATAGTGACAGGGCTCACTGTTCCTCCCATGTTGTGTCTGATAGTGACAGTGGTTCACTGTTCCTCCCATGTTGTGTCTGATAGTGACAGTGGTTCACTGTTCCTCCCATGTTGTGTCTGATAGTGACAGTGGTTCACTGTTCCTCCCATGTTGTGTCTGATAGTGACAGTGGTTCACTGTTCCTCCCATGTTGTGTCTGATAGTGACAGGGTTCACTGTTCCTCCCATGTTGTGTCTGATAGTGACAGTGGTACACTGTTCCTCCCATGTTGTGTCTGATAGTGACAGTGGTTCACTGTTCCTCCCATGTTGTGTCTGATAGTGACAGTGGTTCACTGTTCCTCCCATGTTGTGTCTGATAGTGACAGGAGTTCACTGTTCCTCCCATGTTGTGTCTGATAGTGACAGGGGTTCACTGTTCCTCCCATGTTGTGTCTTATAGTGACAGTGGTACACTGTTCCTCCCATGTTGTGTCTGATAGTGACAGTGGTACACTGTTCCTCCCATGTTGTGTCTGATAGTGACAGTGGTACACTGTTCCTCCCATGTTGTGTCTGATAGTGACAGTGGTACACTGTTCCTCCCATGTTGTGTCTGATAGTGACAGTGGTTCACTGTTCCTCCCATGTTGTGTCTGATAGTGACAGTGGTTCACTGTTCCTCCCATGTTGTGTCTGATAGTGACAGTGGTTCACTGTTCCTCCCATGTTGTGTCTGATAGTGACAGTGGTTCACTGTTCCTCCCATGTTGTGTCTGATAGTGACAGTGGTTCACTGTTCCTCCCATGTTGTGTCTGATAGTGACAGTGGTTCACTGTTCCTCCCATGTTGTGTCTGATAGTGACAGTGGTTCACTGTTCCTCCCATGTTGTGTCTGATAGTGACAGTGGTTCACTGTTCCTCCCATGTTGTGTCTGATAGTGACAGTGGTACACTGTTCCTCCCATGTTGTGTCTGATAGTGACAGGGTTCACTGTTCCTCCCATGTTGTGTCTGATAGTGACAGGGTTCACTGTTCCTCCCATGTTGTGTCTGATAGTGACAGTGGTTCACTGTTCCTCCCATGTTGTGTCTGATAGTGACAGTGGTTCACTGTTCCTCCCATGTTGTGTCTGATAGTGACAGTGGTTCACTGTTCCTCCCATGTTGTGTCTGATAGTGACAGTGGTACACTGTTCCTCCCATGTTGTGTCTGATAGTGACAGTGGTACACTGTTCCTCCCATGTTGTGTCTGATAGTGACAGTGGTTCACTGTTCCTCCCATGTTGTGTCTGATAGTGACAGTGGTTCACTGTTCCTCCCATGTTGTGTCTGATAGTGACAGTGGTTCACTGTTCCTCCCATGTTGTGTCTGATAGTGACAGTGGTACACTGTTCCTCCCATGTTGTGTCTGATAGTGACAGTGGTACACTGTTCCTCCCATGTTGTGTCTGATAGTGACAGGGTTCACTGTTCCTCCCATGTTGTGTCTGATAGTGACAGTGGTTCACTGTTCCTCCCATGTTGTGTCTGATAGTGACAGTGGTTCACTGTTCCTCCCATGTTGTGTCTGATAGTGACAGTGGTTCACTGTTCCTCCCATGTTGTGTCTGATAGTGACAGTGGTACACTGTTCCTCCCATGTTGTGTCTGATAGTGACAGTGGTACACTGTTCCTCCCATGTTGTGTCTGATAGTGACAGTGGTTCACTGTTCCTCCCATGTTGTGTCTGATAGTGACAGTGGTTCACTGTTCCTCCCATGTTGTGTCTGATAGTGACAGTGGTACACTGTTCCTCCCATGTTGTGTCTGATAGTGACAGTGGTACACTGTTCCTCCCATGTTGTGTCTGATAGTGACAGTGGTTCACTGTTCCTCCCATGTTGTGTCTGATAGTGACAGTGGTTCACTGTTCCTCCCATGTTGTGTCTGATAGTGACAGTGGTTCACTGTTCCTCCCATGTTGTGTCTGATAGTGACAGTGGTTCACTGTTCCTCCCATGTTGTGTCTGATAGTGACAGGGTTCACTGTTCCTCCCATGTTGTGTCTGATAGTGACAGTGGTACACTGTTCCTCCCATGTTGTGTCTGATAGTGACAGGGTTCACTGTTCCTCCCATGTTGTGTCTGATAGTGACAGTGGTACACTGTTCCTCCCATGTTGTGTCTGATAGTGACAGTGGTTCACTGTTCCTCCCATGTTGTGTCTGATAGTGACAGTGGTACACTGTTCCTCCCATGTTGTGTCTGATAGTGACAGTGGTTCACTGTTCCTCCCATGTTGTGTCTGATAGTGACAGTGGTTCACTGTTCCTCCCATGTTGTGTCTGATAGTGACAGTGGTTCACTGTTCCTCCCATGTTGTGTCTGATAGTGACAGTGGTACACTGTTCCTCCCATGTTGTGTCTGATAGTGACAGTGGTACACTGTTCCTCCCATGTTGTGTCTGATAGTGACAGGAGCTCACTGTTCCTCCCATGTTGTGTCTGATAGTGACAGTGGTTCACTGTTCCTCCCATGTTGTGTCTGATAGTGACAGTGGTTCACTGTTCCTCCCATGTTGTGTCTGATAGTGACAGTGGTTCACTGTTCCTCCCATGTTGTGTCTGATAGTGACAGTGGTTCACTGTTCCTCCCATGTTGTGTCTGATAGTGACAGGGTTCACTGTTCCTCCCATGTTGTGTCTGATAGTGACAGTGGTACACTGTTCCTCCCATGTTGTGTCTGATAGTGACAGGGTTCACTGTTCCTCCCATGTTGTGTCTGATAGTGACAGTGGTACACTGTTCCTCCCATGTTGTGTCTGATAGTGACAGTGGTTCACTGTTCCTCCCATGTTGTGTCTGATAGTGACAGTGGTACACTGTTCCTCCCATGTTGTGTCTGATAGTGACAGGGTTCACTGTTCCTCCCATGTTGTGTCTGATAGTGACAGTGGTTCACTGTTCCTCCCATGTTGTGTCTGATAGTGACAGTGGTACACTGTTCCTCCCATGTTGTGTCTGATAGTGACAGTGGTTCACTGTTCCTCCCATGTTGTGTCTGATAGTGACAGTGGTTCACTGTTCCTCCCATGTTGTGTCTGATAGTGACAGTGGTTCACTGTTCCTCCCATGTTGTGTCTGATAGTGACAGGGTTCACTGTTCCTCCCATGTTGTGTCTGATAGTGACAGTGGTTCACTGTTCCTCCCATGTTGTGTCTGATAGTGACAGGGTTCACTGTTCCTCCCATGTTGTGTCTGATAGTGACAGTGGTTCACTGTTCCTCCCATGTTGTGTCTGATAGTGACAGTGGTTCACTGTTCCTCCCATGTTGTGTCTGATAGTGACAGTGGTACACTGTTCCTCCCATGTTGTGTCTGATAGTGACAGTGGTACACTGTTCCTCCCATGTTGTGTCTGATAGTGACAGTGGTTCACTGTTCCTCCCATGTTGTGTCTGATAGTGACAGTGGTACACTGTTCCTCCCATGTTGTGTCTGATAGTGACAGTGGTACACTGTTCCTCCCATGTTGTGTCTGATAGTGACAGGGTTCACTGTTCCTCCCATGTTGTGTCTGATAGTGACAGTGGTTCACTGTTCCTCCCATGTTGTGTCTGATAGTGACAGTGGTTCACTGTTCCTCCCATGTTGTGTCTGATAGTGACAGTGGTTCACTGTTCCTCCCATGTTGTGTCTGATAGTGACAGTGGTACACTGTTCCTCCCATGTTGTGTCTGATAGTGACAGTGGTACACTGTTCCTCCCATGTTGTGTCTGATAGTGACAGGGTTCACTGTTCCTCCCATGTTGTGTCTGATAGTGACAGGGTTCACTGTTCCTCCCATGTTGTGTCTGATAGTGACAGTGGTTCACTGTTCCTCCCATGTTGTGTCTGATAGTGACAGTGGTTCACTGTTCCTCCCATGTTGTGTCTGATAGTGACAGTGGTTCACTGTTCCTCCCATGTTGTGTCTGATAGTGACAGTGGTGCACTGTTCCTCCCATGTTGTGTCTGATAGTGACAGTGGTTCACTGTTCCTCCCATGTTGTGTCTGATAGTGACAGTGGTTCACTGTTCCTCCCATGTTGTGTCTGATAGTGACAGTGGTTCACTGTTCCTCCCATGTTGTGTCTGATAGTGACAGTGGTTCACTGTTCCTCCCATGTTGTGTCTGATAGTGACAGTGGTTCACTGTTCCTCCCATGTTGTGTCTGATAGTGACAGTGGTACACTGTTCCTCCCATGTTGTGTCTGATAGTGACAGGGTTCACTGTTCCTCCCATGTTGTGTCTGATAGTGACAGTGGTACACTGTTCCTCCCATGTTGTGTCTGATAGTGACAGTGGTACACTGTTCCTCCCATGTTGTGTCTGATAGTGACAGGGTTCACTGTTCCTCCCATGTTGTGTCTGATAGTGACAGTGGTTCACTGTTCCTCCCATGTTGTGTCTGATAGTGACAGTGGTACACTGTTCCTCCCATGTTGTGTCTGATAGTGACAGTGGTACACTGTTCCTCCCATGTTGTGTCTGATAGTGACAGTGGTTCACTGTTCCTCCCATGTTGTGTCTGATAGTGACAGGGTTCACTGTTCCTCCCCATGTTGTGTCTGATAGTGACAGGGTTCACTGTTCCTCCCATGTTGTGTCTGATAGTGACAGTGGTTCACTGTTCCTCCCATGTTGTGTCTGATAGTGACAGTGGTACACTGTTCCTCCCATGTTGTGTCTGATAGTGACAGGGTTCACTGTTCCTCCCATGTTGTGTCTGATAGTGACAGTGGTACACTGTTCCTCCCATGTTGTGTCTGATAGTGACAGTGGTTCACTGTTCCTCCCATGTTGTGTCTGATAGTGACAGTGGTTCACTGTTCCTCCCATGTTGTGTCTGATAGTGACAGTGGTTCACTGTTCCTCCCATGTTGTGTCTGATAGTGACAGTGGTACACTGTTCCTCCCATGTTGTGTCTGATAGTGACAGTGGTACACTGTTCCTCCCATGTTGTGTCTGATAGTGACAGGGTTCACTGTTCCTCCCATGTTGTGT
The DNA here is from genome assembly GCF_034236695.1 of Oncorhynchus nerka. Classification (NCBI taxonomy): domain Eukaryota; kingdom Metazoa; phylum Chordata; class Actinopteri; order Salmoniformes; family Salmonidae; genus Oncorhynchus; species Oncorhynchus nerka. Next base: position 75,949,770 of record NC_088401.1, on the reverse strand, counting down.
CTGATAGTGACAGGGTTCACTGTTCCTCCCATGTTGGGTCTGATAGTGACAGGGTTCACTGTTCCTCCCGTGTTGTGTCTGATAGTGACAGTGGTTCACTGTTCCTCCCATGTTGTGTCTGATAGTGACAGTGGTTCACTGTTCCTCCCATGTTGTGTCTGATAGTGACAGTGGTTCACTGTTCCTCCCATGTTGTGTCTGATAGTGACAGTGGTGCACTGTTCCTCCCATGTTGTGTCTGATTGTGACAGTGGTACACTGTTCCTCCCATGTTGTGTCTGATAGTGACAGTGGTTCACTGTTCCTCCCATGTTGTGTCTGATAGTGACAGTGGTTCACTGTTCCTCCCATGTTGTGTCTGATAGTGACAGTGGTTCACTGTTCCTCCCATGTTGTGTCTGATAGTGACAGTGGTACACTGTTCCTCCCATGTTGTGTCTGATAGTGACAGTGGTACACTGTTCCTCCCATGTTGTGTCTGATAGTGACAGGGTTCACTGTTCCTCCCATGTTGTGTCTGATAGTGACAGTGGTACACTGTTCCTCCCATGTTGTGTCTGATAGTGACAGTGGTACACTGTTCCTCCCATGTTGTGTCTGATAGTGACAGGGTTCACTGTTCCTCCCATGTTGTGTCTGATAGTGACAGTGGTTCACTGTTCCTCCCATGTTGTGTCTGATAGTGACAGTGGTTCACTGTTCCTCCCATGTTGTGTCTGATAGTGACAGTGGTTCACTGTTCCTCCCATGTTGTGTCTGATAGTGACAGTGGTACACTGTTCCTCCCATGTTGTGTCTGATAGTGACAGTGGTTCACTGTTCCTCCCATGTTGTGTCTGATAGTGACAGTGGTTCACTGTTCCTCCCATGTTGTGTCTGATAGTGACAGTGGTTCACTGTTCCTCCCATGTTGTGTCTGATAGTGACAGTGGTTCACTGTTCCTCCCATGTTGTGTCTGATAGTGACAGTGGGTCACTGTTCCTCCCATGTTGTGTCTGATAGTGACAGGGGATCACTGTTCCTCCCATGTTGTGTCTGATAGTGACAGTGGTACACTGTTCCTCCCATGTTGTGTCTGATAGTGACAGTGGTACACTGTTCCTCCCATGTTGTGTCTGATAGTGACAGTGGTACACTGTTCCTCCCATGTTGTGTCTGATAGTGACAGTGGTTCACTGTTCCTCCCATGTTGTGTCTGATAGTGACAGTGGTACACTGTTCCTCCCATGTTGTGTCTGATAGTGACAGGGTTCACTGTTCCTCCCATGTTGTGTCTGATAGTGACAGTGGTTCACTGTTCCTCCCATGTTGTGTCTGATAGTGACAGTGGTACACTGTTCCTCCCATGTTGTGTCTGATAGTGACAGTGGTTCACTGTTCCTCCCATGTTGTGTCTGATAGTGACAGTGGTTCACTGTTCCTCCCATGTTGTGTCTGATAGTGACAGTGGTACACTGTTCCTCCCATGTTGTGTCTGATAGTGACAGGGTTCACTGTTCCTCCCATGTTGATGTTCACTGTTCCTCCCATGTTGTGTCTGATAGTGACAGGGTTCACTGTTCCTCCCATGTTGTGTCTGATAGTGACAGTGGTACACTGTTCCTCCCATGTTGTGTCTGATAGTGACAGGGTTCACTGTTCCTCCCATGTTGTGTCTGATAGTGACAGTGGTACACTGTTCCTCCCATGTTGTGTCTGATAGTGACAGGGTTCACTGTTCCTCCCATGTTGTGTCTGATAGTGACAGTGGTACACTGTTCCTCCCATGTTGTGTCTGATAGTGACAGGGTTCACTGTTCCTCCCATGTTGTGTCTGATAGTGACAGTGGTTCACTGTTCCTCCCATGTTGTGTCTGATAGTGACAGTGGTTCACTGTTCCTCCCATGTTGTGTCTGATAGTGACAGTGGTTCACTGTTCCTCCCATGTTGTGTCTGATAGTGACAGTGGTACACTCTTCCTCCCATGTTGTGTCTGATAGTGACAGTGGTACACTGTTCCTCCCATGTTGTGTCTGATAGTGACAGGGTACACTGTTCCTCCCATGTTGTGTCTGATAGTGACAGGGTTCACTGTTCCTCCCATGTTGTGTCTGATAGTGACAGTGGTTCACTGTTCCTCCCATGTTGTGTCTGATAGTGACAGTGGTTCACTGTTCCTCCCATGTTGTGTCTGATAGTGACAGTGGTTCACTGTTCCTCCCATGTTGTGTCTGATAGTGACAGTGGTACACTGTTCCTCCCATGTTGTGTCTGATAGTGACAGTGGTACACTGTTCCTCCCATGTTGTGTCTGATAGTGACAGTGGTTCACTGTTCCTCCCATGTTGTGTCTGATAGTGACAGTGGTTCACTGTTCCTCCCATGTTGTGTCTGATAGTGACAGTGGTTCACTGTTCCTCCCATGTTGTGTCTGATAGTGACAGTGGTTCACTGTTCCTCCCATGTTGTGTCTGATAGTGACAGTGGTTCACTGTTCCTCCCATGTTGTGTCTGATAGTGACAGTGGTACACTGTTCCTCCCATGTTGTGTCTGATAGTGACAGTGGTACACTGTTCCTCCCATGTTGTGTCTGATAGTGACAGGGTTCACTGTTCCTCCCATGTTGTGTCTGATAGTGACAGTGGTTCACTGTTCCTCCCATGTTGTGTCTGATAGTGACAGTGGTACACTGTTCCTCCCATGTTGTGTCTGATAGTGACAGTGGTTCACTGTTCCTCCCATGTTGTGTCTGATAGTGACAGTGGTTCACTGTTCCTCCCATGTTGTGTCTGATAGTGACAGTGGTACACTGTTCCTCCCATGTTGTGTCTGATAGTGACAGGGTTCACTGTTCCTCCCATGTTGTGTCTGATAGTGACAGTGGTACACTGTTCCTCCCATGTTGTGTCTGATAGTGACAGGGTTCACTGTTCCTCCCATGTTGTGTCTGATAGTGACAGTGGTTCACTGTTCCTCCCATGTTGTGTCTGATAGTGACAGTGGTTCACTGTTCCTCCCATGTTGTGTCTGATAGTGACAGTGGTACACTGTTCCTCCCCATGTTGTGTCTGATAGTGACAGTGGTACACTGTTCCTCCCATGTTGTGTCTGATAGTGACAGTGGTTCACTGTTCCTCCCATGTTGTGTCTGATAGTGACAGTGGTTCACTGTTCCTCCCATGTTGTGTCTGATAGTGACAGTGGTTCACTGTTCCTCCCATGTTGTGTCTGATAGTGACAGTGGTTCACTGTTCCTCCCATGTTGTGTCTGATAGTGACAGTGGTTCACTGTTCCTCCCATGTTGTGTCTGATAGTGACAGTGGTTCACTGTTCCTCCCATGTTGTGTCTGATAGTGACAGTGGTTCACTGTTCCTCCCATGTTGTGTCTGATAGTGACAGTGGTTCACTGTTCCTCCCATGTTGTGTCTGATAGTGACAGTGGTACACTGTTCCTCCCATGTTGTGTCTGATAGTGACAGTGGTACACTGTTCCTCCCATGTTGTGTCTGATAGTGACAGGGTTCACTGTTCCTCCCATGTTGTGTCTGATAGTGACAGGGTTCACTGTTCCTCCCATGTTGTGTCTGATAGTGACAGTGGTTCACTGTTCCTCCCATGTTGTGTCTGATAGTGACAGTGGTTCACTGTTCCTCCCATGTTGTGTCTGATAGTGACAGTGGTTCACTGTTCCTCCCATGTTGTGTCTGATAGTGACAGTGGTTCACTGTTCCTCCCATGTTGTGTCTGATAGTGACAGTGGTTCACTGTTCCTCCCATGTTGTGTCTGATAGTGACAGTGGTTCACTGTTCCTCCCATGTTGTGTCTGATAGTGACAGTGGTTCACTGTTCCTCCCATGTTGTGTCTGATAGTGACAGTGGTTCACTGTTCCTCCCATGTTGTGTCTGATAGTGACAGTGGTTCACTGTTCCTCCCATGTTGTGTCTGATAGTGACAGTGGTTCACTGTTCCTCCCATGTTGTGTCTGACTGTTCCTCCCATGTTGTGTCTGATAGTGACAGTGGTTCACTGTTCCTCCCATGTTGTGTCTGATAGTGACAGTGGTACACTGTTCCTCCCATGTTGTGTCTGATAGTGACAGTGGTACACTGTTCCTCCCATGTTGTGTCTGATAGTGACAGGGTTCACTGTTCCTCCCATGTTGTGTCTGATAGTGACAGTGGTTCACTGTTCCTCCCATGTTGTGTCTGATAGTGACAGTGGTTCACTGTTCCTCCCATGTTGTGTCTGATAGTGACAGTGGTTCACTGTTCCTCCCATGTTGTGTCTGATAGTGACAGTGGTTCACTGTTCCTCCCATGTTGTGTCTGATAGTGACAGTGGTACACTGTTCCTCCCATGTTGTGTCTGATAGTGACAGTGGTTCACTGTTCCTCCCATGTTGTGTCTGATAGTGACAGTGGTTCACTGTTCCTCCCATGTTGTGTCTGATAGTGACAGTGGTTCACTGTTCCTCCCATGTTGTGTCTGATAGTGACAGTGGTTCACTGTTCCTCCCATGTTGTGTCTGATAGTGACAGTGGTTCACTGTTCCTCCCATGTTGTGTCTGATAGTGACAGTGGTACACTGTTCCTCCCATGTTGTGTCTGATAGTGACAGTGGTACACTGTTCCTCCCATGTTGTGTCTGATAGTGACAGTGGTACACTGTTCCTCCCATGTTGTGTCTGATAGTGACAGTGGTACACTGTTCCTCCCATGTTGTGTCTGATAGTGACAGTGGTACACTGTTCCTCCCATGTTGTGTCTGATAGTGACAGGGTTCACTGTTCCTCCCATGTTGTGTCTGATAGTGACAGTGGTTCACTGTTCCTCCCATGTTGTGTCTGATAGTGACAGTGGTTCACTGTTCCTCCCATGTTGTGTCTGATAGTGACAGTGGTTCACTGTTCCTCCCATGTTGTGTCTGATAGTGACAGTGGTTCACTGTTCCTCCCATGTTGTGTCTGATAGTGACAGTGGTACACTGTTCCTCCCATGTTGTGTCTGATAGTGACAGTGGTTCACTGTTCCTCCCATGTTGTGTCTGATAGTGACAGTGGTTCACTGTTCCTCCCATGTTGTGTCTGATAGTGACAGTGGTACACTGTTCCTCCCATGTTGTGTCTGATAGTGACAGGGTTCACTGTTCCTCCCATGTTGTGTCTGATAGTGACAGTGGTACACTGTTCCTCCCATGTTGTGTCTGATAGTGACAGGGTTCACTGTTCCTCCCATGTTGTGTCTGATAGTGACAGTGGTTCACTGTTCCTCCCATGTTGTGTCTGATAGTGACAGTGGTTCACTGTTCCTCCCATGTTGTGTCTGATAGTGACAGTGGTTCACTGTTCCTCCCATGTTGTGTCTGATAGTGACAGTGGTTCACTGTTCCTCCCATGTTGTGTCTGATAGTGACAGTGGTTCACTGTTCCTCCCATGTTGTGTCTGATAGTGACAGTGGTACACTGTTCCTCCCATGTTGTGTCTGATAGTGACAGTGGTACACTGTTCCTCCCATGTTGTGTCTGATTCCACTCCTCCCATGTTGTGTCTGATAGTGACAGTGGTTCACTGTTCCTCCCATGTTGTGTCTGATAGTGACAGTGGTTCACTGTTCCTCCCATGTTGTGTCTGATAGTGACAGTGGTTCACTGTTCCTCCCATGTTGTGTCTGATAGTGACAGTGGTTCACTGTTCCTCCCATGTTGTGTCTGATAGTGACAGTGGTACACTGTTCCTCCCATGTTGTGTCTGATAGTGACAGTGACAGTGGTGTCACTGTTCCTCCCATGTTGTGTCTGATAGTGACAGTGGTTCACTGTTCCTCCCATGTTGTGTCTGATAGTGACAGTGGTTCACTGTTCCTCCCATGTTGTGTCTGATAGTGACAGTGGTTCACTGTTCCTCCCATGTTGTGTCTGATAGTGACAGTGGTTCACTGTTCCTCCCATGTTGTGTCTGATAGTGACAGTGGTTCACTGTTCCTCCCATGTTGTGTCTGATAGTGACAGTGGTACACTGTTCCTCCCATGTTGTGTCTGATAGTGACAGTGGTTCACTGTTCCTCCCATGTTGTGTCTGATAGTGACAGTGGTTCACTGTTCCTCCCATGTTGTGTCTGATAGTGACAGTGGTTCACTGTTCCTCCCATGTTGTGTCTGATAGTGACAGTGGTACACTGTTCCTCCCATGTTGTGTCTGATAGTGACAGTGGTTCACTGTTCCTCCCATGTTGTGTCTGATAGTGACAGTGGTACACTGTTCCTCCCATGTTGTGTCTGATAGTGACAGTGGTTCACTGTTCCTCCCATGTTGTGTCTGATAGTGACAGTGGTTCACTGTTCCTCCCATGTTGTGTCTGATAGTGACAGTGGTTCACTGTTCCTCCCATGTTGTGTCTGATAGTGACAGTGGTTCACTGTTCCTCCCATGTTGTGTCTGATAGTGACAGTGGTTCACTGTTCCTCCCATGTTGTGTCTGATAGTGACAGTGGTTCACTGTTCCTCCCATGTTGTGTCTGATAGTGACAGTGGTTCACTGTTCCTCCCATGTTGTGTCTGATAGTGACAGTGGTACACTGTTCCTCCCATGTTGTGTCTGATAGTGACAGTGGTACACTGTTCCTCCCATGTTGTGTCTGATAGTGACAGTGGTTCACTGTTCCTCCCATGTTGTGTCTGATAGTGACAGTGGTTCACTGTTCCTCCCATGTTGTGTCTGATAGTGACAGTGGTTCACTGTTCCTCCCATGTTGTGTCTGATAGTGACAGTGGTTCACTGTTCCTCCCATGTTGTGTCTGATAGTGACAGTGGTTCACTGTTCCTCCCATGTTGTGTCTGATAGTGACAGTGGTACACTGTTCCTCCCATGTTGTGTCTGATAGTGACAGTGGTTCACTGTTCCTCCCATGTTGTGTCTGATAGTGACAGTGGTTCACTGTTCCTCCCATGTTGTGTCTGATAGTGACAGTGGTTCACTGTTCCTCCCATGTTGTGTCTGATAGTGACAGTGGTTCACTGTTCCTCCCATGTTGTGTCTGATAGTGACAGTGGTCACTGTTCCTCCCATGTTGTGTCTGATAGTGACAGTGGTTCACTGTTCCTCCCATGTTGTGTCTGATAGTGACAGTGGTTCACTGTTCCTCCCATGTTGTGTCTGATAGTGACAGTGGTTCACTGTTCCTCCCATGTTGTGTCTGATAGTGACAGTGGTTCACTGTTCCTCCCATGTTGTGTCTGATAGTGACAGTGGTACACTGTTCCTCCCATGTTGTGTCTGATAGTGACAGTGGTACACTGTTCCTCCCATGTTGTGTCTGATTGACAGTGGTACACTGTTCCTCCCATGTTGTGTCTGATAGTGACAGTGGTACACTGTTCCTCCCATGTTGTGTCTGATAGTGACAGTGGTTCACTGTTCCTCCCATGTTGTGTCTGATAGTGACAGTGGTTCACTGTTCCTCCCATGTTGTGTCTGATAGTGACAGTGGTTCACTGTTCCTCCCATGTTGTGTCTGATAGTGACAGTGGTTCACTGTTCCTCCCATGTTGTGTCTGATAGTGACAGTGGTTCACTGTTCCTCCCATGTTGTGTCTGATAGTGACAGTGGTTCACTGTTCCTCCCATGTTGTGTCTGATAGTGACAGTGGTACACTGTTCCTCCCATGTTGTGTCTGATAGTGACAGTGGTACACTGTTCCTCCCATGTTGTGTCTGATAGTGACAGTGGTACACTGTTCCTCCCATGTTGTGTCTGATAGTGACAGTGGTTCACTGTTCCTCCCATGTTGTGTCTGATAGTGACAGTGGTTCACTGTTCCTCCCATGTTGTGTCTGATAGTGACAGTGGTTCACTGTTCCTCCCATGTTGTGTCTGATAGTGACAGTGGTTCACTGTTCCTCCCATGTTGTGTCTGATAGTGACAGTGGTTCACTGTTCCTCCCATGTTGTGTCTGATAGTGACAGTGGTTCACTGTTCCTCCCATGTTGTGTCTGATAGTGACAGTGGTTCCTCCCATGTTGTGTCTGATAGTGACAGTTCACTGTTCCTCCCATGTTGTGTCTGATAGTGACAGTGGTTCACTGTTCCTCCCATGTTGTGTCTGATAGTGACAGGGTTCACTGTTCCTCCCATGTTGTGTCTGATAGTGACAGTGGTACACTGTTCCTCCCATGTTGTGTCTGATAGTGACAGTGGTTCACTGTTCCTCCCATGTTGTGTCTGATAGTGACAGTGGTACACTGTTCCTCCCATGTTGTGTCTGATAGTGACAGGGTTCACTGTTCCTCCCATGTTGTGTCTGATAGTGACAGTGGTTCACTGTTCCCCCATCCCATGTTGTGTCTGATAGTGACAGTGGTTCACTGTTCCTCCCATGTTGTGTCTGATAGTGACAGTGGTTCACTGTTCCTCCCATGTTGTGTCTGATAGTGACAGTGGTTCACTGTTCCTCCCATGTTGTGTCTGATAGTGACAGTGGTTCACTGTTCCTCCCATGTTGTGTCTGATAGTGACAGTGGTTCACTGTTCCTCCCATGTTGTGTCTGATAGTGACTGTTCCTCCCATGTTGTGTCTGATAGTGACAGTGGTTCACTGTTCCTCCCATGTTGTGTCTGATAGTGACAGTGGTTCACTGTTCCTCCCATGTTGTGTCTGATAGTGACAGTGGTTCACTGTTCCTCCCATGTTGTGTCTGATAGTGACAGTGGTTGTTCATGTTGTGTCTGTTCCTCCTCCCATGTTGTGTCTGATAGTGACAGTGGTTCACTGTTCCTCCCATGTTGTGTCTGATAGTGACAGTGGTTCACTGTTCCTCCCATGTTGTGTCTGATAGTGACAGTGGTTCACTGTTCCTCCCATGTTGTGTCTGATAGTGACAGTGGTTCACTGTTCCTCCCATGTTGTGTCTGATAGTGACAGTGGTACACTGTTCCTCCCATGTTGTGTCTGATAGTGACAGTGGTTCACTGTTCCTCCCATGTTGTGTCTGATAGTGACAGTGGTTCACTGTTCCTCCCATGTTGTGTCTGATAGTGACAGTGGTTCACTGTTCCTCCCATGTTGTGTCTGATAGTGACAGTGACAGATAGTGACAGGGTTCACTGTTCCTCCCATGTTGTGTCTGATAGTGACAGTGGTTCACTGTTCCTCCCATGTTGTGTCTGATAGTGACAGTGGTTCACTGTTCCTCCCATGTTGTGTCTGATAGTGACAGGGTTCACTGTTCCTCCCATGTTGTGTCTGATAGTGACAGTGGTTCACTGTTCCTCCCATGTTGTGTCTGATAGTGACAGTGGTTCACTGTTCCTCCCATGTTGTGTCTGATAGTGACAGTGGTTCACTGTTCCTCCCATGTTGTGTCTGATAGTGACAGTGGTTCACTGTTCCTCCCATGTTGTGTCTGATAGTGACAGTGGTACACTGTTCCTCCCATGTTGTGTCTGATAGTGACAGTGGTTCACTGTTCCTCCCATGTTGTGTCTGATAGTGACAGTGGTTCACTGTTCCTCCCATGTTGTGTCTGATAGTGACAGTGGTTCACTGTTCCTCCCATGTTGTGTCTGATAGTGACAGTGGTTCACTGTTCCTCCCATGTTGTGTCTGATAGTGACAGTGGTTCACTGTTCCTCCCATGTTGTGTCTGATAGTGACAGTGGTTCACTGTTCCTCCCATGTTGTGTCTGATAGTGACAGTGGTTTCACTGTTCCTCCCATGTTGTGTCTGATAGTGACAGTGGTTCACTGTTCCTCCCATGTTGTGTCTGATAGTGACAGTGGTTCACTGTTCCTCCCATGTTGTGTCTGATAGTGACAGTGGTTCACTGTTCCTCCCATGTTGTGTCTGATAGTGACAGTGGTACACTGTTCCTCCCATGTTGTGTCTGATAGTGACAGTGGTACACTGTTCCTCCCATGTTGTGTCTGATAGTGACAGTGGTTCACTGTTCCTCCCATGTTGTGTCTGATAGTGACAGTGGTTCACTGTTCCTCCCATGTTGTGTCTGATAGTGACAGTGGTTCACTGTTCCTCCCATGTTGTGTCTGATAGTGACAGTGGTTCACTGTTCCTCCCATGTTGTGTCTGATAGTGACAGTGGTTCACTGTTCCTCCCATGTTGTGTCTGATAGTGACAGTGGTACACTGTTCCTCCCATGTTGTGTCTGATAGTGACAGTGGTACACTGTTCCTCCCATGTTGTGTCTGATAGTGACAGTGGTTCACTGTTCCTCCCATGTTGTGTCTGATAGTGACAGTGGTTCACTGTTCCTCCCATGTTGTGTCTGATAGTGACAGTGGTTCACTGTTCCTCCCATGTTGTGTCTGATAGTGACAGGGTTCACTGTTCCTCCCATGTTGTGTCTGATAGTGACAGTGGTACACTGTTCCTCCCATGTTGTGTCTGATAGTGACAGGGTTCACTGTTCCTCCCATGTTGTGTCTGATAGTGACAGTGGTACATGTTGTGTCTGTTCCTCCCATGTTGTGTCTGATAGTGACAGTGGTTCACTGTTCCTCCCATGTTGTGTCTGATAGTGACAGTGGTTCACTGTTCCTCCCATGTTGTGTCTGATAGTGACAGTGGTTCACTGTTCCTCCCATGTTGTGTCTGATAGTGACAGTGGTTCACTGTTCCTCCCATGTTGTGTCTGATAGTGACAGTGGTACACTGTTCCTCCCATGTTGTGTCTGATAGTGACAGTGGTTCACTGTTCCTCCCATGTTGTGTCTGATAGTGACAGTGGTTCACTGTTCCTCCCATGTTGTGTCTGATAGTGACAGTGGTTCACTGTTCCTCCCATGTTGTGTCTGATAGTGACAGTGGTTCACTGTTCCTCCCATGTTGTGTCTGATAGTGACAGTGGTACACTGTTCCTCCCATGTTGTGTCTGATAGTGACAGTGGTACACTGTTCCTCCCATGTTGTGTCTGATAGTGACAGTGGTACTGTTCCTCCCATGTTGTGTCTGATAGTGACAGTGTTCCTCCCATGTTGTGTCACTGTTCCTCCCATGTTGTGTCTGATAGTGACAGTGGTTCACTGTTCCTCCCATGTTGTGTCTGATAGTGACAGTGGTTCACTGTTCCTCCCATGTTGTGTCTGATAGTGACAGTGGTTCACTGTTCCTCCCATGTTGTGTCTGATAGTGACAGGGGTTCACTGTTCCTCCCATGTTGTGTCTGATAGTGACAGTGGTACACTGTTCCTCCCATGTTGTGTCTGATAGTGACAGTGGTTCACTGTTCCTCCCATGTTGTGTCTGATAGTGACAGTGGTACACTGTTCCTCCCATGTTGTGTCTGATAGTGACAGTGGTTCACTGTTCCTCCCATGTTGTGTCTGATAGTGACAGTGGTACACTGTTCCTCCCATGTTGTGTCTGATAGTGACAGGGTTCACTGTTCCTCCCATGTTGTGTCTGATAGTGACAGTGGTTCACTGTTCCTCCCATGTTGTGTCTGATAGTGACAGTGGTACACTGTTCCTCCCATGTTGTGTCTGATAGTGACAGTGGTTCACTGTTCCTCCCATGTTGTGTCTGATAGTGACAGTGGTTCACTGTTCCTCCCATGTTGTGTCTGATAGTGACAGTGGTTCACTGTTCCTCCCATGTTGTGTCTGATAGTGACAGTGGTACACTGTTCCTCCCATGTTGTGTCTGATAGTGACAGGGTCACTGTTCCTCCCATGTTGTGTCTGATAGTGACAGTGGTTCACTGTTCCTCCCATGTTGTGTCTGATAGTGACAGTGGTTCACTGTTCCTCCCATGTTGTGTCTGATAGTGACAGTGGTTCACTGTTCCTCCCATGTTGTGTCTGATAGTGACAGTGGGTCACTGTTCCTCCCATGTTGTGTCTGATAGTGACAGGGGTTCACTGTTCCTCCCATGTTGTGTCTGATAGTGACAGTGGTACACTGTTCCTCCCATGTTGTGTCTGATAGTGACAGTGGTACACTGTTCCTCCCATGTTGTGTCTGATAGTGACAGTGGTACACTGTTCCTCCCATGTTGTGTCTGATAGTGACAGTGGTACACTGTTCCTCCCATGTTGTGTCTGATAGTGACAGTGGTACACTGTTCCTCCCATGTTGTGTCTGATAGTGACAGGGTTCACTGTTCCTCCCATGTTGTGTCTGATAGTGACAGTGGTTCACTGTTCCTCCCATGTTGTGTCTGATAGTGACAGTGGTACACTGTTCCTCCCATGTTGTGTCTGATAGTGACAGGGTTCACTGTTCCTCCCATGTTGTGTCTGATAGTGACAGTGGTACACTGTTCCTCCCATGTTGTGTCTGATAGTGACAGGGTTCACTGTTCCTCCCATGTTGTGTCTGATAGTGACAGTGGTACACTGTTCCTCCCATGTTGTGTCTGATAGTGACAGGGTTCACTGTTCCTCCCATGTTGTGTCTGATAGTGACAGTGGTTCACTGTTCCTCCCATGTTGTGTCTGATAGTGACAGTGGTTCACTGTTCCTCCCATGTTGTGTCTGATAGTGACAGTGGTTCACTGTTCCTCCCATGTTGTGTCTGATAGTGACAGTGGTACACTGTTCCTCCCATGTTGTGTCTGATAGTGACAGTGGTACACTGTTCCTCCCATGTTGTGTCTGATAGTGACAGGGTTCACTGTTCCTCCCATGTTGTGTCTGATAGTGACAGGGTTCACTGTTCCTCCCATGTTGTGTCTGATAGTGACAGTGGTTCACTGTTCCTCCCATGTTGTGTCTGATAGTGACAGTGGTTCACTGTTCCTCCCATGTTGTGTCTGATAGTGACAGTGGTTCACTGTTCCTCCCATGTTGTGTCTGATAGTGACAGTGGTACACTGTTCCTCCCATGTTGTGTCTGATAGTGACAGTGGTACACTGTTCCTCCCATGTTGTGTCTGATAGTGACAGTGGTTCACTGTTCCTCCCATGTTGTGTCTGATAGTGACAGTGGTTCACTGTTCCTCCCATGTTGTGTCTGATAGTGACAGTGGTTCACTGTTCCTCCCATGTTGTGTCTGATAGTGACAGTGGTACACTGTTCCTCCCATGTTGTGTCTGATAGTGACAGGGTTCACTGTTCCTCCCATGTTGTGTCTGATAGTGACAGTGGTTCACTGTTCCTCCCATGTTGTGTCTGATAGTGACAGTGGTTCACTGTTCCTCCCATGTTGTGTCTGATAGTGACAGTGGTTCACTGTTCCTCCCATGTTGTGTCTGATAGTGACAGTGGTTCACTGTTCCTCCCATGTTGTGTCTGATAGTGACAGTGGTACACTGTTCCTCCCATGTTGTGTCTGATAGTGACAGTGGTACACTGTTCCTCCCATGTTGTGTCTGATAGTGACAGTGGTTCACTGTTCCTCCCATGTTGTGTCTGATAGTGACAGTGGTTCACTGTTCCTCCCATGTTGTGTCTGATAGTGACAGTGGTTCACTGTTCCTCCCATGTTGTGTCTGATAGTGACAGTGGTACACTGTTCCTCCCATGTTGTGTCTGATAGTGACAGTGGTACACTGTTCCTCCCATGTTGTGTCTGATAGTGACAGGGCTCACTGTTCCTCCCATGTTGTGTCTGATAGTGACAGTGGTTCACTGTTCCTCCCATGTTGTGTCTGATAGTGACAGTGGTTCACTGTTCCTCCCATGTTGTGTCTGATAGTGACAGTGGTTCACTGTTCCTCCCATGTTGTGTCTGATAGTGACAGTGGTTCACTGTTCCTCCCATGTTGTGTCTGATAGTGACAGGGTTCACTGTTCCTCCCATGTTGTGTCTGATAGTGACAGTGGTACACTGTTCCTCCCATGTTGTGTCTGATAGTGACAGGGCTCACTGTTCCTCCCATGTTGTGTCTGATAGTGACAGTGGTTCACTGTTCCTCCCATGTTGTGTCTGATAGTGACAGTGGTTCACTGTTCCTCCCATGTTGTGTCTGATAGTGACAGGGTTCACTGTTCCTCCCATGTTGTGTCTGATAGTGACAGTGGTACACTGTTCCTCCCATGTTGTGTCTGATAGTGACAGGGCTCACTGTTCCTCCCATGTTGTGTCTGATAGTGACAGTGGTACACTGTTCCTCCCATGTTGTGTCTGATAGTGACAGTGGTTCACTGTTCCTCCCATGTTGTGTCTGATAGTGACAGTGGTTCACTGTTCCTCCCATGTTGTGTCTGATAGTGACAGTGGTTCACTGTTCCTCCCATGTTGTGTCTGACAGTGGTTCACTGTTCCTCCCATGTTGTGTCTGATAGTGACAGTGGTACACTGTTCCTCCCATGTTGTGTCTGATAGTGACAGGAGCTCACTGTTCCTCCCATGTTGTGTCTGATAGTGACAGGGTTCACTGTTCCTCCCATGTTGTGTCTGATAGTGACAGTGGTTCACTGTTCTTCCCATGTTGTGTCTGATAGTGACAGTGGTTCACTGTTCCTCCCATGTTGTGTCTGATAGTGACAGTGGTTCACTGTTCCTCCCATGTTGTGTCTGATAGTGACAGTGGTTCACTGTTCCTCCCATGTTGTGTCTGATAGTGACAGTGGTTCACTGTTCCTCCCATGTTGTGTCTGATAGTGACAGTGGTACACTGTTCCTCCCATGTTGTGTCTGATAGTGACAGTGGTACACTGTTCCTCACATGTTGTGTCTGATAGTGACAGGGTTCACTGTTCCTCCCATGTTGTGTCTGATAGTGACAGTGGTTCACTGTTCCTCCCATGTTGTGTCTGATAGTGACAGTGGTTCACTGTTCCTCCCATGTTGTGTCTGATAGTGACAGTGGTTCACTGTTCCTCCCATGTTGTGTCTGATAGTGACAGTGGTACACTGTTCCTCCCATGTTGTGTCTGATAGTGACAGTGGTTCACTGTTCCTCCCATGTTGTGTCTGATAGTGACAGTGGTTCACTGTTCCTCCCATGTTGTGTCTGATAGTGACAGGGTTCACTGTTCCTCCCATGTTGTGTCTGATAGTGACAGTGGTTCACTGTTCCTCCCATGTTGTGTCTGATAGTGACAGTGGTTCACTGTTCCTCCCATGTTGTGTCTGATAGTGACAGGGTTCACTGTTCCTCCCATGTTGTGTCTGATAGTGACAGTGGTTCACTGTTCTTCCCATGTTGTGTCTGATAGTGACAGTGGTTCACTGTTCCTCCCATGTTGTGTCTGATAGTGACAGTGGTTCACTGTTCCTCCCATGTTGTGTCTGATAGTGACAGTGGTACACTGTTCCTCCCATGTTGTGTCTGATAGTGACAGTGGTACACTGTTCCTCACATGTTGTGTCTGATAGTGACAGGGTTCACTGTTCCTCCCATGTTGTGTCTGATAGTGACAGTGGTTCACTGTTCCTCCCATGTTGTGTCTGATAGTGACAGTGGTTCACTGTTCCTCCCATGTTGTGTCTGATAGTGACAGTGGTTCACTGTTCCTCCCATGTTGTGTCTGATAGTGACAGTGGTACACTGTTCCTCCCATGTTGTGTCTGATAGTGACAGTGGTTCACTGTTCCTCCCATGTTGTGTCTGATAGTGACAGTGGTTCACTGTTCCTCCCATGTTGTGTCTGATAGTGACAGTGGTTCACTGTTCCTCCCATGTTGTGTCTGATAGTGACAGTGGTTCACTGTTCCTCCCATGTTGTGTCTGATAGTGACAGGGGTTCACTGTTCCTCCCATGTTGTGTCTGATAGTGACAGTGGTACACTGTTCCTCCCATGTTGTGTCTGATAGTGACAGTGGTTCACTGTTCCTCCCATGTTGTGTCTGATAGTGACAGTGGTTCACTGTTCCTCCCATGTTGTGTCTGATAGTGACAGGAGTTCACTGTTCCTCCCATGTTGTGTCTGATAGTGACAGGGGTTCACTGTTCCTCCCATGTTGTGTCTGATAGTGACAGTGGTACACTGTTCCTCCCATGTTGTGTCTCATAGTGACAGTGGTACACTGTTCCTCCCATGTTGTGTCTGATAGTGACAGGAGCTCACTGTTCCTCCCATGTTGTGTCTGATAGTGACAGTGGTTCACTGTTCCTCCCATGTTGTGTCTGATAGTGACAGTGGTTCACTGTTCCTCCCATGTTGTGTCTGATAGTGACAGTGGTTCACTGTTCCTCCCATGTTGTGTCTGATAGTGACAGTGGTACACTGTTCCTCCCATGTTGTGTCTGATAGTGACAGGAGCTCACTGTTCCTCCCATGTTGTGTCTGATAGTGACAGTGGTACACTGTTCCTCCCATGTTGTGTCTGATAGTGACAGTGGTTCACTGTTCCTCCCATGTTGTGTCTGATAGTGACAGTGGTTCACTGTTCCTCCCATGTTGTGTCTGATAGTGACAGTGGTTCACTGTTCCTCCCATGTTGTGTCTGATAGTGACAGGAGTTCACTGTTCCTCCCATGTTGTGTCTGATAGTGACAGTGGTACACTGTTCCTCCCATGTTGTGTCTGATAGTGACAGGAGCTCACTGTTCCTCCCATGTTGTGTCTGATAGTGACAGGGTTCACTGTTCCTCCCATGTTGTGTCTGATAGTGACAGTGGTTCACTGTTCCTCCCATGTTGTGTCTGATAGTGACAGTGGTTCACTGTTCCTCCCATGTTGTGTCTGATAGTGACAGGGGTTCACTGTTCCTCCCATGTTTTGTCTGATAGTGACAGTGGTTCACTGTTCCTCCCATGTTGTGTCTGATAGTGACAGTGGTTCACTGTTCCTCCCATGTTGTGTCTGATAGTGACAGTGGTACACTGTTCCTCCCATGTTGTGTCTGATAGTGACAGGAGCTCACTGTTCCTCCCATGTTGTGTCTGATAGTGACAGGAGCTCACTGTTCCTCCCATGTTGTGTCTGATAGTGACAGGAGCTCACTGTTCCTCCCATGTTGTGTCTGATAGTGACAGGAGTTCACTGTTCCTCCCATGTTGTGTCTGATAGTGACAGTGGTACACTGTTCCTCCCATGTTGTGTCTGATAGTGACAGTGGTACACTGTTCCTCCCATGTTGTGTCTGATAGTGACAGGAGCTCACTGTTCCTCCCATGTTGTGTCTGATAGTGACAGTGGTTCACTGTTCCTCCCATGTTGTGTCTGATAGTGACAGTGGTTCACTGTTCCTCCCATGTTGTGTCTGATAGTGACAGGGGTTCACTGTTCCTCCCATGTTGTGTCTGATAGTGACAGTGGTACACTGTTCCTCCCATGTTGTGTCTGATAGTGACAGTGGTTCACTGTTCCTCCCATGTTGTGTCTGATAGTGACAGTGGTTCACTGTTCCTCCCATGTTGTGTCTGATAGTGACAGGAGTTCACTGTTCCTCCCATGTTGTGTCTGATAGTGACAGGGGTTCACTGTTCCTCCCATGTTGTGTCTGATAGTGACAGTGGTTCACTGTTCCTCCCATGTTGTGTCTGATAGTGACAGTGGTACACTGTTCCTCCCATGTTGTGTCTGATAGTGACAGGAGCTCACTGTTCCTCCCATGTTGTGTCTGATAGTGACAGTGGTTCACTGTTCCTCCCATGTTGTGTCTGATAGTGACAGGAGTTCACTGTTCCTCCCATGTTGTGTCTGATAGTGACAGTGGTACACTGTTCCTCCCATGTTGTGTCTGATAGTGACAGGAGCTCACTGTTCCTCCCATGTTGTGTCTGATAGTGACAGTGGTACACTGTTCCTCCCATGTTGTGTCTGATAGTGACAGTGGTTCACTGTTCCTCCCATGTTGTGTCTGATAGTGACAGTGGTTCACTGTTCCACCCATGTTGTGTCTGATAGTGACAGTGGTTCACTGTTCCTCCCATGTTGTGTCTGATAGTGACAGGAGTTCACTGTTCCTCCCATGTTGTGTCTGATAGTGACAGTGGTACACTGTTCCTCCCATGTTGTGTCTGATAGTGACAGGAGCTCACTGTTCCTCCCATGTTGTGTCTGATAGTGACAGGGTTCACTGTTCCTCCCATGTTGTGTCTGATAGTGACAGTGGTTCACTGTTCCTCCCATGTTGTGTCTGATAGTGACAGTGGTACACTGTTCCTCCCATGTTGTGTCTGATAGTGACAGGAGCTCACTGTTCCTCCCATGTTGTGTCTGATAGTGACAGTGGTTCACTGTTCCTCCCATGTTGTGTCTGATAGTGACAGGGGTTCACTGTTCCTCCCATGTTGTGTCTGATAGTGACAGTGGTTCACTGTTCCTCCCATGTTGTGTCTGATAGTGACAGTGGTTCACTGTTCCTCCCATGTTGTGTCTGATAGTGACAGTGGTTCACTGTTCCTCCCATGTTGTGTCTGATAGTGACAGGAGTTCACTGTTCCTCCCATGTTGTGTCTGATAGTGACAGGGGTTCACTGTTCCTCCCATGTTGTGTCTGATAGTGACAGTGGTTCACTGTTCCTCCCATGTTGTGTCTGATAGTGACAGGGGTTCACTGTTCCTCCCATGTTGTGTCTGATAGTGACAGTGGTACACTGTTCCTCCCATGTTGTGTCTGATAGTGACAGTGGTTCACTGTTCCTCCCATGTTGTGTCTGATAGTGACAGTGGTTCACTGTTCCTCCCATGTTGTGTCTGATAGTGACAGTGGTTCACTGTTCCTCCCATGTTGTGTCTGATAGTGACAGGAGCTCACTGTTCCTCCCATGTTGTGTCTGATAGTGACAGTGGTTCACTGTTCCTCCCATGTTGTGTCTGATAGTGACAGGAGCTCACTCTTCCTCCCATGTTGTGTTGGATAGTGACAGGAGTTCACTTTTCTCTAACACTATGTGTAACTTCTGCCTGGTGATATCTATGTGTATTTATAACGTGTCATAAAATAATGTAGGCCAGTTTACTGTAGGAGAATCTGACAAACCATGGCAACCAAACCAACTGCTGTCTCCTGGCTGTCTGTCTGCTGAGGTCGCTGGTCCAGAATAAAATTATAGCTGGAGAGGATAGCTAGTAGTGTAGGATGACATCGCCGCTTATACTTAAGTGATGATCTAGGATCAGTTGCATCCTAATGTTTAAGTCCATAGCTGATGAAGAGTAAACTGATCCTAGGCCTGTGGTTAGAGACAGAGTCTGCCCAGATGTCCAGGGGAATGAGATCTCTCTGCCCCCTGACATAATGTTACTGCTATAATGCTCCCTCAGTCACTATCTGCCTTCCAAATGGCTCCCTATTCCTTATCTAGTGCACTACTATGGAACAGGCTGTGGTCAAAATATGTGCACTACTTTGGAAAAGGCTCTGGTCAAAAGTAGTACACTATATAAGGACTAGGGTGCCTTTTCGTACTAAATCCCACTGTCATTATGTTGTCTTGAATGAGACCAGTGATCAAGGAGTTTCTACTGGCTGTGCTGAATCAGTAAGAGGACGGTGCTTTATTGGGTTAGTCCCAGAGGGACCACTGATTGTCCCCAACATGACAGAACAGGCAGACCACACACACACTCACACACACCTTGTTATACATTCTCTCTAGCTACGAGTAGAACCTTCCCAAGTAAAATCTCTCACTGGCCACAACTTAAATCTCAAAACTGAAATACCTCATGAGGGGTGTTATTAACTTGTGTTTCCAAGCAAAGCAGCAACAGACAGCTGAACATGGAGTGTGACATGTGAACCTAAACACACCATGTGAACGTACTGTAGTTAATGTTAACCAAACAGTCTCACTAACACACAAACACAGTGCATAAGATGCCTGCCTGTGACACAGCGGCCATTGGGTGGTCTTCAATTTTAACCCTTGACCTGGCTGGCTGACACCCAACCAGTCATTTGAGGATACAAACTTCCTCTCCCCTCTCTTCCCATTCCTCTCCCCTCTCTTCCCATTCTCTCTTCTCCTTCCCTCTCTTCCCATTCTCTCTACTTCTCCCCTCTCTTCCCATTCTCTCTACTTCTCCCCTCTCTTCCCATTCTCTCTACTTCTCCCCTCTCTTCCCATTCTCTCTACTTCTCCCCTCTCTTCCCATTCTCTCTACTTCTCCCCTCTCTTCCCATTCTCTCTACTTCTCCCCTCTCTTCCCATTCTCTCTACTTCTCCCCTCTCTTCCCATTCTCTCTACTTCTCCCCTCTCTTCCCATTCTCTCTACTTCTCCCCTCTCTTCCCATTCTCTCTACCTCTCCCCTCTTCCCATTCTCTCTACCTCCCCTCTCTTCCCATTCTCTCTACTTCTCTCCTCTCTTCCCATTCTCTCTACTTCTCCCTCTCTTCCCATTCTCTCTACTTCTCCCTCTCTTCCCATTCTCTCTCTTCTCCCCTCTTCTTCCCTATTCTCTCTCTTCTCCCCTCTCTTCCCATTCTCTCTCTTCCCTTCTTCTCCCTTCTCTCTTCCCCCTCTCTTCCCATTCTCTCTACTTCTCCCCTCTCTTCCCATTCTCTCTACTTCTCCCCTCTCTTCCCTTTCTCTCTTCTTCTCCCCTCTCTTCCCATTCTCTCTACTTCTCCCCTCTCTTCCCATTCTCTCTACTTCTCCCCTCTCTTCCCATTCTCTCTACTTCTCCCCTCTCTTCCCATTCTCTCTACTTCTCCCCTCTCTTCCCTTTCTCTCTACTTCTCCCCTCTCCCATTCTCTCTACTTCTCCCCTCTCTTCCCATTCTCTCTACCTCCCCTCCCCTCTTCCCATTCTCTCTACTTCTCCCCTTCTCTTCCCATTCTCTTTCTCTCTTCTTCCCCCTCTCTTCCCATTCTCTCTACTTCTCCCCTCTCTTCCCATTCTCTCTTCTTCTCCCTCTCTCCCCTCTTCTTCTCTTCTTCTCCCTCTCTTCCCATTCTCTCTCTTCTTCTCTCCTCTCTTTCCCATTCTCTCTACTTCTCCCCTCTCTTCCCATTTCTCTCTACTTCTCCCCTCCCCTCTTTCCCTTCTCTCTACTTCTCCCCTCTCTTCCCTTTCTCTCTTCTTCTCCCCTCTCTTCCCTTTCTCTCTTCTTCTCCCCTCTCTTCCCTTTCTCTCTACTTCTCCCCTCTCTTCCCTTTCTCTCTACTTCTCCCCTCTCTTCCCTTTCTCTCTTCTTCTCCCCTCTCTTCCCTTTCTCTCTTCTTCTCCCTCTCTTCCCTTTCTCTCTCTCTTCTCCCCTCTCTTCCCTTCTCTCTACTTCTCCCCTCTCTTCCCTTTCTCTCTTTCTCCCCTCTCTTCCCATTCTCTCTTCTTCCTCCCCTCTCTTCCCATTCTCTCTACTTCTCCCCTCTCTTCCCATTTCTCTCTACTTCTCCCCTCTCTTCCCTTTCTCTCTTCTTCTCCCTCTCTTCCCTTTCTCTCTCTCCCCTCTTCTCCCTCTCTTCCTCCCCTTCTTCTCTCTCTTCTCCCCCTCTCTTCCCATTCTCTCTACTTCTCCCCTCTTCTCTCTACTTCTCCCTCTCCCCATTCTCTCTACTTCTCCCTCTCTTCCCTTTCTCTCTACTTCTCCCCTCTCTTCCCATTCTCTCTACTTCTCCCCTCTCTTCCCATTCTCTCTACTTCTCCCCTCTCTCCCATTCTCCTTTCCCCTTCTTCCCATTCTCTCTACTTCTCCCCTCTCTTCCCTTTCTCTACTTCTCCCTCTCTTCCCTCTCTCCTCTTCCATTCTCTCCTCTTCCCCTCTCTTCCCATTCTCTCTTTCTCTCTCTTCCCATTCTTCCTCTCTTCTCCCCTCTCTTCCCATTCTCTCTACTTCTCCCTCTCTTCCCATTCTCTCTACTTCTCCTTCTCCCCTCTTCCCATTCTCTCTACTTCTCTCCTCTCTTCCCATTCTCTCTACTTCTCCCCTCTCTTCCCATTCTCTCTACTTCTCCCCTCTTCCCATTCTCTCTCTTCTCCCCTCTCTTCCCATTCTCTCTACTTCTCCCCTCTCTTCCCTTTCTCTCTACTTCTCCCTCTCTTCCCATTCTCTCTACTTCTCCCCTCTCTTCCCATTCTCTCTTTCTCCCCTCTCTTCCCATTCTCTCTACTTCTCCCCTCTCTTCCCTTTCTCTCTACTTCTCCCCTCTCTTCCCATTCTCTCTACTTCTCCCTCTCTTCCCATTCTCTCTACTTCTCCCTCTCTTCCCATTCTCTCTACTTCTCCCCTCTCTTCCCATTCTCCCTTTCTCTCTACTTCTCCCCTCTCTTCCCATTCTCTCTACTTCTCCCCTCTTTCCCTTTCTCTCTACTTCTCCCTCTCTTCCCTTTCTCTCTTTCTTCTCCCTCTCTTCCCATTCTCTCTACTTCTCCCTCTCTTCCCTTTCTCTCTACTTCTCCCCTCTCTTCCCTTTCTCTCTACTTCTCCCCTCTTTCCTTTCTCTCTTCTTCTCCCCTCTCTTCCCATTCTCTCTACTTCTCCCCTCTCTTCCCTTTCTCTCTTTCTCCCCTCTCTTCCCTTCTCTCTCTACTTCTCCCCTCTCTTCCCATTCTCTCTACTTCTCCCTCTCTTCCCTTTCTCTCTACTTCTCCCCTCTTCCCATTCTCTCTACTTCTCCCCTCTCTTCCCATTCCCATTCTCCCTCTCTTCCCTTCTCTCTTCTCCCTTCCCCATTCTCTCTACTTCTCCCCTCTTCCCATTCCCATTCTCTCTACTTCTCCCCTCTCTTCCCATTCTCTCTACTTCTCCCCTCTCTTCCCTTTCTCTCTACTTCTCCCCTCTCTTCCCATTTCTCTTCCCCCCTTCTCTCTACTTCTCCCCTCTCCCCATTTCTCTCTTCTTCTCCCTCTTCCCATTCTCTCTACTTCTCCCCTCTCTTCCCATTCTCTCTACTTCTCCCCCCTCTCTTCCCATTCTCTCTACTTCTCCCCTCTCTTCCCTTTCTCTCTACTTCTCCCCTCTCTTCCCTTTCTCTCTACTTCTCCCTCTCTTCCCTCTCTCTTCTTCTCTCTTCCCTTTCTCTCTACTTCTCCCCTCTCTTCCCTTATTCTCTCTTCTCCTCTTCTCCCTCTCTCTTCCCTTCTCTCTCTCTTCTCCCTCTCTTCCCTCTCTTCTTCTCCCTCTCTTCCCATTCTCTCTACTTCTCCCCTCTCTTCCCTTTCTCTCTTCTTCTCCCTTCTCTTCCCTTCTCTCTCTCTCTTCTCCCCTCTTTCCCTTTCTCTCTACTTCTCCCTCCCCTCTTCCCTTTCTCTCTTCTTCTCCCCTCTCTTCCCTTTCTCTCTACTTCTCCCCTCTCTTCCCTTTCTCTCTCTTCCCACTTCTCCCTCTCTTCCCATTCTCCCTCTCTTCCCTTTCTCTCTCTTCTCCCCTCTCTTCCCACTCTCTCCCCTCTCTTCCCATTTCTCTACTTCTCCCCTCTCTTCCCTTTCTCTTCTCCCCTCTCTCCCATTCTCTCTACTTCTCCCTCTCTTCCCTTTCTCTCTACTTCTCTTCCCTTTCTCTCTTCTTCTCCCCTCTCTTCCCATTCTCTCTCTACTTCTCCCTCTCTTCCCTTTCTCTCTACTTCTCCCCTCTCTTCCCATTCTCTCTCTACTTCTCCCCTCTCTTCCCTTCTCTCTCTTCTCCCCTTCTTCCCTTTCTCTCTACTTCTCCCCTCTCTTCCCTTTCTCTCTACTTCTCCCCTCTCTTCCCATTTCTCTCTACTTCTCCCCTCTCTTCCTTTCTCTCTACTTCTCCCCTCTCTTCCCATTCTCTCTACTTCTCCCCTCTCTTCCCTTTCTCTCTCTTCTTTCTCTCTCTTCTCCCCTTTCCCTTTCTCTCTACTTCTCCCCTCTCTTCCCATTCTCTCTACTTCTCCCTCTCTTCCCATTTCTCTCTTCTCCCCTCTCTTCCCTTTCTCTCTACTTCTCCCCTCTCTTCCCATTCTCCTTTCTCTCTCTTCTTCTCCCTCTCTTCCCCTTTCTCTCTTTCTTCTCCCCTCTCTTCCCTTTCTCTCTACTTCTCCCCTCTCCCTCTCTTCCCTTTCTCTCTACTTCTCCCCTCTCTTCCCATTCTCTCTACCTCCCCTTCTTCCCTTTCTCTCTACTTCTCCCTCTCTTCCCTTTCTCTCTACTTCTCCCCTCTCTTCCCTTTCTCTCTACTTCTCCCTCTCTTCCCTTTCTCTCTACTTCTCCCCCCTCTTCCCTCTCTCTCTTCTCCCCTCTCTTCCCTTTCTCTCTTCTCCCCTCTCTTCCATTCTTCTCCCCTTTTCTCTTCTTCCTTTCTCTCTACTTCTCCCCTCTCTTCCCATTCTCTCTACTTCTCCCCTCTCTCCCATTCTCTTCCCTCTCTTTCTCCCTCTCTTCCCCATTCTCTCTCTACTTCTTCCCTCTCTTCCCTTTCTCTCTACTTCTCCCTCTCTTCCCTTTCTCTCTACTTCTCCCCCTCTCTTCCCATTCTCTCTACTTCTCCCCTCTCTTCCTTTCTCTCTACTTCTCCCTCTCTTCCCTTTCTCTCTCCCCTCTCTTCCCATTCTCTCTCTCTTCCCTTTCTCTCTACTTCTTCCCTCCCCTCTCTCTCTCCTCCCTCTTTCCCTTTCTCTCTACTTCTCCCTCTCTTCCCATTTCTCTCTACTTCCCTCTCTTCCCTTTCTCTCTTCCCTCTCTTCCCATTCTCTCTACTTCTCCCCTCTCTTCCCTTTCTCTTCCCTTTCTCTCTACTTCTCCCTCTCTTCCCATTCTCTCTACTTCTTCTCCTCTCTTCCCATTCTCTCTACTTCTCCCCTCTCTTCCCATTCTCTCTACTTCTCCCCTCTCTCCCTTTCTCTTCTCCTCTCTCTTCCCTTCCCTTTCTCTCTCCCCTCTCTTCTTCTCTCTTCTTCTCTTCCCTCTTCCCTTTCTCTCTACTTCTCCCTCTCTTCTTCTTCCTCTCTTCTCTCTCTTCCCTTTCTCTCTACTTCTCCCCTCTCTTCCCTTTCTCTCTCTTCTTCTCCCTCTCTTCCCATTCTCTCTACTTCTCCCTTCTTTCCCTTTTCTCTTCTCTCTTCCCATTCTCTCTACTTCTCCCCTCCTCTTCCCTTCTCTTCTACTTCTCCCCTCTCTTCCCTTTCTCTCTACTTCTCCCCTCTCCCCTTTCTCTCCTTCTTCTTCCTCTCTCTACTTCTCCCCTCTCTTCCCTTCTACTTCTCCCCTCTCTTCCCATTCTCTCTACTTCTCCCCTCTCTTCCCATTCTCTCTACTTCTCCCCTCTCTTCCCTTTCTCTCTACTTCTCCTCCCCTCTCTTCCCATTCTCTCTCTTCTCCCCTCTCTTCCCTTTCTCTTCTTCTCCCCTCTCTTCCCTTCTCTCTCTTCTTCTCCCCTCTCTTCCCATTCTCTCTACTTCTCCCTCTCTTCCCATTCTCTCTACTTCTCCCCCTTTCTCTTCCCTTCTTCTCTACTTCTTCCCTCTTCTTTCCCTTTCTCTTCCTTCTTCTCTCTTCCTTTCTCTTCTCCCTCTCTTCCCACTTCTCCTCCTCTCTTCCCATTCTCTCTCCTTCTTCCCTCTCTTCCCTCTTCTTTCTCTCTCCCTTCTCTTCTTCTCCCCCTCTTCCCATTTCTCTCTTCTCCTTCTCTCTTTCTCTCCCTCCCCTCTTCCCATTCTCTCTACTTCTCTCCTCTCTTCCCTTTTCTCTCTACTTCTCCCCTCTCTTCCCTTTCTCTCTTCTCCCTCTCTTCCCATCTCTTCCCTTTCCCATTCTCTCTTCTCCCCTCTTCCCATTCTCTCTTTCTCCCTCTTCTCTTCCCATTCTCTCTCCCCTCTTCTCCCTCTCTTCCCATTCTCTCTCTTCCCTCTCTTCTCTCCCTCTCTTCCCACTTCTCCCTCTCTTCCCATTCTCTCTACTTCTCCCCTCTCTTCCCTTTCTCTTCTCTTCCCTTCCCCTCTCTTCTCCCCTTTTCTCTCTCTACTTCTCCCCTCTTCTTTTCCTTTCTCTCTTCTTCTCCCCTCTTCCCATTCTCTCTACTTCCCCTCTCTTCCCTTTCTTCTCTACTTCTCCCCTCTCTTCCCCTTCTCTCTACTTCTCCCCTCTCTTCCCATTCTCTCTTCTTCTCCCCTCTCTTCCCATTCTCTCTACTTCTCCCCTCTCTTCCCATTCTCTCTCCTTCTTCCTCTCTCTACTTCTCCCCTCTCTTCCCATTCTCTCTACTTCTCCCTCTCCCTTCTCCCTCTCTTCCCTTTCTCTCTCTTCTCCCTCTCTTCCCATTCTCTCCCCTCTCTTCCCTCTTTCTCTCTCTTCTCCCCTCTCTTCCCATTTCTCTCTTCTTCTTTCCCATTCTCTCTTCCCCTTTTCCCTTTCTTCTCCCTCTCTCTTCCCTTTCTCTCTCTTTCTCCCCTCTCTTCCCATTCTCTCTACTTCTCCCCTCTCTTCCCTTCTCTCTACTTCTCCCCTCTCTTCCCTTTCTCTCTCTTCTCCCCTCTCTTCCCATTCTCTCTACTTCTCCCCTCTCTTCCCTTTCTCTCTACTTCTCCCCTCTCTCTTCCCATTCTCTCTACTTCTCCCTTCCTCTTCCCCCTTTCTCTCTCTCTTCTTCTCCCCTCTCTTCCCTTTCTCTCTACTTCTCCCCTCTCTTCCCATTTTCTCTCTTCCCTTTCCCATTCTCTCTTCTTCTCCCTCTCTTCCCTTTCTCTCTACTTCTCTTCCCTTTCTCTCTACTTCTCTTCTTCCCTTTCTTCTTCTCTCTACTTCTCCCTCTCTTCCCTTTCTCTCTACTTCTCCCCTCTCTTCCCATTCTCTCTACTTCTCCCCTCTCTTCCCATTCTCTCTACTTCTCCCCTCTCTTCCCATTCTCTCTACTTCTCCCCTCTCTTCCCTTTCTCTCTTCTTCTCCCTCTCTTCCCTTTCTCTCTTCTTCTCCCCTCTCTTCCCATTCTCTCTACTTCTCCCCTCTCTTCCCTTTCTCTCTACTTCTCCCCTCTCTTCCCATTCTCTCTACTTCTCCCCTCTCTTCCCTTTCTCTCTACTTCTCCCCTCTCTTCCCATTCTCTCTACTTCTCCCCTCTCTTCCCATTCTCTCTACTTCTCCCCTCTCTTCCCATTCTCTCTACTTCTTCCCCTCTTCCCCCCTTTCCCATTCTCTCTACTTCTCCCCTCTCTTCCCTTTCTCTCTACTTCTCCCTCTCCCCTCTTCCCTTTCTCTCTACTTCTCCCTCTCTTCCCTTTCTCTCTACTTCTCCCCTCTCTTCCCATTCTCTCTTTCTCCCCTCTCTTCCCTTTCTCTCTACTTCTCCCTCTCTTCCCATTCTCTCTACTTCTCCCCTCTCTCTCTTCCCTTTCCTTTCTCTCTCTCTTCCCTTTCTCTCTCTTCTCCCCTCTCTTCCCACTTCTCCCCTCTCTTCCCATTCTCTCTCCTTCTCCCCTCTCTTCCCATTCTCTCTACTTCTCCCCTCTCTTCCCTTTCTCTCTACTTCTTCTCTTCCCTTTCTCTCTACTTCTCCCTCTCTTCCCTTCTCTACTTCTCCCCTCTCTTCCCTTTCTCTCTACTTCTCCCTTCCCTTTCTCTCTACTTCTTCCTTCCCTTCTCTCTCCTCTCTTCCCTTTCTCTCTACTTCTCCCTCTCTTCCCTTTCTCTCTACTTCTCCCCTCTCTTCCCTTTCTCTCTACTTCTCCCCTCTCTTCCCTTTCTCTCTTCTCTTCTTCCCTTTCTCCCTTTCTCCCTCTCTTCCCATTCTCTCTACTTCTCCCTCTCTTCCCTTTCTCTCTTCTTCCCTTTCTCTACTTCTTCCCTCTTCCCTTCTCTCTACTTCTCCCCTCTCTTCCCTTTCTCTCTACTTCTCCCCCCTTTCTCTCTTCCCTTTCTCTCTACTTCTCCCCTCTCTTCCCATTCTCTCTTCTTCTCCTCTTCTTCTCTCTTCCTTTCTTCCCTTCTCTTCCCTTTCTCTCTACTTCTCCCCTCTCTTCCCATTCTCTCTACTTCTCCCCTCTCTTCCCTTTCTCTCTACTTCTTCCCTCTCTTCCCTTTCTCTCTACTTCTCCCCTCTCTTCCCATTCTCTCTACTTCTCCCTCTCTTCCCTTTCTCTCTACTTCTCCCTCTCTTCCCTTTCTCTCTACTTCTCCCCTCTCTTCCCATTCTCTCTACTTCTCCCTCTCTTCCCTTTCTCTCTACTTCTCCCCTCTCTTCCCATTCTCTCTACTTCTCCCCTCTCTTCCCTTTCCTCATTCTCCCATTCTCTCTACTTCCCTCTCCTCTCTTCCCTTCTCTCTCTTCCCTTTTTCTTCTCCCCTCTCTTCCCTTTCTCGCTTCTTCTCCCCTCTCTTCCCATTCTCTCTACTTCTCCCCTCTCTTCCCATTCTCTCTACTTCTCCCCTCTCTTCCCATTCTCTCTACTTCTCCCCTCTCTTCCCTTTCTCTCTTCTCTTCTCCCTTCTTCTTCCCTTTCTCTCTACTTCTCCCTCTCTTCTTCCATTCTCTTCCTCCCCTCTCTTCCCATTCTCTCTTCTCCCCTCTCTTCCCATTCTTCTCCTCCCCTCTCTTCCCATTCTCTCTACTTCTCCCCTCTCTTCCCTTTCTCTCTACTTCTTCCCTCTCTTCCCTTTCTCTCTACTTCTTCCCTTTCTCTCTACTTCTCCCCTCTCTTCCCATTCTCTCTACTTCTTCCCTCTCTTCCCTTTCTCTCTACTTCTCCCCTCTCTTCCCCTTCTCTCTACTTCTCCCCTCTCTTCCCATTCTCTCTTCTTCTCCCCTCTCTTCCCATTCTCTCTACTTCTCCCCTCTCTTCCCATTCTCTCTACTTCTTCCCTTTCTCTCTTCTTCTCCCCTCTCTTCCCATTCTCTCTACTTCTTCCCTCTCTTCCCTTTCTCTCTACTTCTCCCCTCTCCTCCCATTCTCTCTACCTCTCCCCTCTCTTCCCTTTCCCTCTTCTTCTCCCCTCTCTTCCCATTCCCTCTTCTTCTCCCCTCTCTGCCCTTTCCCTCTTCTTCTCCCCTCTCTTCCCATTCCCTCTTCTCCTCCCATCTCTTACATTTCCTCTCTACTCTCTATCCCCTCTGTCCCGTCACTTTGGGCCCCAGGCAGCTAAACGTACCCTACCATCTCCTCCTGGTAGTGTGGGTCTATATATAACCCAGGACCCTGTGACTGAGCTGGCTCCAAGTGTCAGATTCCAGAGGCATCCATCCTGGCTGGAACAGCACCTGCTGCTAACTATTACTCCCCTCCCCTCTACCGGAATCAGACAGGGTAGCTGCTGCCAAACCAAAACCCCCAACCCCAGCCTGTTAGAGAGAGGAGAACAATTTAAGAAATCAAGGTTGGACTCATCAATTCCTTATCCTTGAGTTGTTTCGGAGGGGAGGGGCGGAGAGAGGCCAAGAGAGTGGCCGAGAGAGTGGCAGAGAGAGGGGCTGAGAGAGGGGGCTGAGAGAGGGGCAGAGAGAGGGGCAGAGAGAGTGGTGGCTCCCCTGTTGCTCTTTTCATAAGTGTCTCTTTATAATTCAGCTGGAGTCTATGAGTCTATGAAGTGTCTGTGCTCAGACCAGCTCAGGCTGAGCTGCACTGTACTGGGCTGTACTTTACTGGGCTGTACTGGGCTATACTTTACTGGGCTGTACTGGGGTGTACTGGGTTAAGGTAGAGCACAGTATTGCAGCAGCAGAAACAGCAGCTCTATAATGTTGAAGGTGGAGGCAGTAGTTATATAGCAGTATTGCTGGACTGACTAGACGGTGGAATAGAGGCAGTGGAATGAATGAGGGGAGTTATCCAACACAGAAGAACTCAGGCTAGGAAGGGAGAACCCCAGACATCTCCAGCCAAAGGTACAGTAGCGATCCCTCTGGCTTTCTCTGAAGTATCTCTGTGACACACATACTGAGAGGGAGTGAGCTAGCTGAGTGCAGCCACAAGGCATGGCAATGAGGAGAAACTAGATACAAGGTATTTATGAAACAGAGCAAAAACGTTTATGTATCGGTACCTTTTTAGGATGTAGCCTATTATTACTCTTCATTGCCTGTAACTCTTGATTACTTTACAAAATGCTTGCAGAAAGAAGTTAATTTTAATTTTATTGTAAAAGAAGCATGTGCGACAGAGATCTATGCTAGCTGTAAGAAGAGCACATGCCTGAATTAACTCTATGGTTGAACAATGCTAATTGCTAAGTCCTAATGCTAAAAATACTGAATGACAATGTTATTACGCTTTGATGAATCAATCATTCATCGCTATTTTCTACTAAAGTTAGTTATTACTTTAAAATGTGTAGGCTATTTCAAATTATACAGATACCCATATATCTATACATATGTCCAACCAGACACCTATGTGTGCATGCCTGTCTCTCCAAGACACATGACTAAGTTAACTTACTGGTTAGCCGGTAAGTTAGTGTGACATTTGAATGATTAGGTCCTCATTGGCCTCATGGAATGATTAAGATGGCAAAATGAGTTCAAATTATGCTATGAATGTTTGTATGTGTATCCTCTCAATTGCACACTCACCCGAATAACTTGTATGATAATTACTAGTGTATGTGAGTACGTTGGTAATGCTACTTTGAAATCAAAACAAAACTGTGTATCTCTGCCCCCCCCTTGCATACACACACACAAATATACACACACACACCACAGGAGAAATTGGATGGTCCCCTGTGAGTCCTGAGTGGTGTAGAGATGGACAGCTGGACCCTACGGGGGGACAGCTACTCCTTCCTCCGCAGCAACGCTCCTCGCGTCTTCTCTCTGCGCCACCGTGACGGAACCCCGAACCACGTGGAGATCTTCGACATCACCAACATCCCCAGCCAACGCTCAGCCATCTCTGAGACCACCTGCCTCTGTGACATCTTTGGGGACGACTGTGAGTCACTCTCCAGTAGCCCAGCTACAGGGGCCTTCGTCCACCCTCCCGTCCCCCCACCCAGGAGGGAGGCAGCAGGGCCAGGGCAGAGCTCAGAGTTGCCCCCAGTGTTGCCCTGCGTGGTGGATAAGCTGAACGACTCGACAAGTTCTTACGACACAGCACCCGAGAGATTTGAGGATTCTTCAGAGAAGCTCAGTCCTCCAATGCAGAGGGAGAATAATTATAATTTATCTGAAGGCTGGGAGTCAGGAGCATTAGCTACTGCACTAAACAACTCATCATCATCGTGGACATCTAAGAACATCAGCCCAAGACTAGAACAAGGAAACACAGCTCCAACGCCTGGATGGAGGACAGATGACTCCTCACCTGAGGTGCCTAGCCTTACCTTTAATACTACAACACCTTCACCTGGCTACAGTAATACTACAACACCTTCACCTGGCTACAGTAATACTACAACACCTTCACCTGGCTACAGTAACACTACAACACCTTCACCTGGCTACAGTAATACTACAACACCTTCACCTGGCTACAGTAACACTACAACACCTTCACCTGGCTACAGTAATACTACAACACCTTCACCTGGCTACAGTAACACTACAACACCTTCACCTGGCTACAGTAATACTACAACACCTTCACCTGGCTACAGTAATACTACAACACCTTCACCTGGCTACAGTAATACTACAACACCTTCACCTGGCTACAGTAATACTACAACACCTTCACCTGGCTACAGTAATACTACAACACCTTCACCTGGCTACAGTAATACTACAACACCTTCACCTGGCTACAGTAATACTACAACACCTTCACCTGGCTACAGTAATACTACAACACCTTCACCTGGCTACAGTAACACTACAACACCTTCACCTGGCTACAGTAATACTACAACACCTTCACCTGGCTACAGTAATACTACAACACCTTCACCTGGCTACAGTAATACTACAACACCTTCACCTGGCTACAGTAACACTACAACACCTTCACCTGGCTACAGTAACACCACAACACCTATCCCTGAAGGTAGAGGTTCAGCTTCATCAGTGGTCCAGCGTTTACCTGCCCCCTCACCACAGTGTAGAGAAACCCACTTGTCACCTAAACCACAGAATAGGTACTCCAGCCCTTCATCTGAATCCGTGGTCCCTGTGCATTCCTTTGAGGCCAGAGACAGAGCTGTCTCACATGGGGTCAGATGTACAGCCTCTTCACCTGATGATACAGATCAGTCTTTACCTGAGACCAGAGTAGCTCAGTGCTTACCTGAACCAAGGAACATCAGCCCCTCGCCTGAGTTAATTGCCAACCCTTTTTCACCTGATTACATAGTGTCATTTGAACCTAGGGTTAGAGCAATAACACCTAAGTTAGAGGACTCTGTCAGTACACCTGAGTTAGTGGACTCCATCAGTACACCTGACATAGAGGACACTGTCAGTACAGCTAAATTAGAGGACTCTGTTAGTACACCTGAGTTAAAGGACTCCGTCAGTACACCTGAGTTAGTGGACACCATCAGTACACCTGAGTTAGTGGACACCATCAGTACACCTGAGTTAGTGGACCCCATCAGTACACCTGAGTTAGTGGACTCCATCAGTACACCTGAGTTAGTGGACACCATCAGTACACCTGAGTTAGTGGACATCATCAGTATACCTGAGTTAGTGGACTCCATCAGTACACCTGAATTAGTGGACACCATCAGTATACCTGAATTAGTGGGCTCCATCAGTACACCTGAGTTAGTGGACTCTATCAGTACACCTGAGTTAGTGGACTCCATCAGTACACCTGAGTTAGTGGACTCCATCAGTACACCTGAGTTAGTGGACTCCATCAGTACACCTGAGTTAGTGGACTCCATCAGTACACCTGAGTTAGTGGACTGCATCAGTATACCTGAGTTAGTGGACTCCATCAGTACACCTGAGTTAGAGGACTCCATCAGTACACCTGAGTTAGTGGACTCCATCAGTACACCTGAGTTAGTGGACTCCATCAGTACACCTGAGTTAGTGGACTCCATCAGTACACCTGAATTAGAGGACTCCATCAGTACACCTGAGTTAGTGGACTCCATCAGTACACCTGAGTTCGAGGACTCCATCAGTACACCTGAGTTAGTGAACTCCATCAGTACACCTGAGTTAGTGGACTCCATCAGTACACCTGTGCTGATACCTCACCTGTCCCCTGCAGAGAGAGACCTGAGCTCCTCAGAGGAAGCCCAGAGCACCATCTCAACACCTGCCCCCAGGTACACCCCTCCTACACCTGTCACCTCCTCACCTGAGCTCAGGTCTACCAGTACCACACCTGAACTCAGATCAGCCAGAATCACACTTGAATTGAGATCAACCAGTGTAACACCTGAACTCAGTCTGCTCAGTGTCCCAACTGAACTCAGGTCAGCCAGTGTCACAACTGAAGTCAGTTTAGCTAGTATCACATCTAGTTCTGAACTACTCGGGTCAACGAGTCTCACACCTGATTTGAAATCAGATCCATCCTCCTCAACTAGCTCATACCACTCAGGTTCCTCCTCATCCTTAGACACCTGGACAAAAACGTCCTCAAGAACCCCCTCACCTGAAACAAGGTACTATAGAACCCTATCAAGAACCCCCTCACCTGAAACAAGGTACTATAGAACCCTATCAAGAACCCCTTCACCTGAAACAAGGTACTATAGAACCCCATCAAGAACCCCCTCACCTGAAACACGCTATGATAGGACCCTATCAAGAACCCCCTCACCTGAAGTAAGGTATGCCAGCCCCCCTATAAAACCCAGGAGCTCAGCGCAGTCACCTGCGATCAGAATCACATCCTCCACACCTGAGATCGAGAGAAGAGACCTCACACCTGAGGTATCTGGACAGGTAAAGGCCAAGTCCCTGGACCCTCAGTTCAACTCCTCCTCCACCCAGGTCTCAGGTATCACCTACTCCATCCTCTCCCCAGAAGCCAGGGTCTTGGTGTCAACACCTGAGATCAATGGTCTCCTCTCCTCAGCTGAGCCACAAGGCAGAACACACCTGTCACCTGAGAGGAAGAGCACCACCCCTACCGAAGAGAACAGATGGAACCGTCTCTCACCTGACTCTATAGGTAGAGGTTCCTCACCTGGAAGCAGAGGTACCAACTCCTCACCTGAGATTACAGGGATATACAGCTCTATCGTACATCCTCCTGAGACTAGAGAAATAGCTGCATCACCACAGCCACCCAGATATAAAAACCTCTCACCTGAGTATAAAACCCCTTCACCTCCGAAGAGTCAAACTGTCTCACCTTATCCAACATATAAAACCCCCTCACCTCTGCCCGGGTACACAGCCCCCTCACCTGGAGTGGAAGCTGCTCGCTCCTCATCTGAGCTAAACACTTCAGCCGACTCACCTGGAGTAAAGAGTCCTGGCCCCTCACCTGAATGCAGGGCTTCACCTGGAGTAAAGAATCCTGCCCACTCACCTGAACGCAGGGCTTCACCTGGCTCACCTGGAGTAAAGAGTCCTGGCCCCTCACCTGAACGCAGGGCTTCACCTGGCTCACCTGGAATAAAGAGTCCTGGCCCCTCACCTGAACGCAGGGCTTCACCTGGAGTAAAGAGTCCTGGCCACTCACCTGAACGCAGGGCTTCACCTGGAGTAAAGAGTCCTGGCCACTCACCTGAACGCAGGGCTTCACCTGGCGTACGTGAGAGGCGTGTTGGTGGCCTATCAGACAGACTCATTACTAACGGCACCTCAAACCCCTTGGGTAATCACCTTTCTCACAACTTCAGGGAAGCATCACCTACTGAAGAGAGTAGAGAGACCACCTCTTCACCTGTACTAGGAGAAATCCCAGTCCCCTACAAGTTCTTTGCCCACTCACCTGAGATCATAAACTTCACACCTGAAATCAGACCCATCTCACCTGATCCCACTGTTTCTTCTAGAGGAAGGAGCCCCTCCCTTTCACCTGACCACGGGGTTACAGGCAACTCACCTGTCCAGAGACTGGAAGATCTGGAACCTAAACATCTAGTCTCATCTCTAACCCCTGACCTAAGTGACAGCAGCAACCCCTCACACAAGTCTCCTACACCTGAGCACCCATGTAGAGAAACATCACCCAACTCTAGGAATAAAACCATAGAGAGGCTAACTGAAGCAGACATGGCTCATCATATGGGTAAGGAAAACACCCCTTCTCCTCCCCTCACCAGGTTCACTCCAATACACATCCTATCCCCGGTCCCTGGGAGGCCACATGGCCACTGGGGAAACAGGAATCACAAACCCCCTGAGACCCAGGCCATTGAGGTCATAATGAAGTCTGAGAACATGATGGAGTCTGTCACAGAGGCTGTGACATCCAGGGGAAGCCTCACCTTTTCATCTGTTGACAGTAACACCCGGGCCTGCGACAGCCAATCACACCTGGAAAGGTTGGAAAGGCAGAGGGAGAGAGAGGAGGAGGAGGAGGAGGAGGAGAGAGATGGGGAAGAGGAGGAGGAGGAGAGGGAGAGAGATGGGGAAGAGGAGGAGGAGAGGGAGAGAGATGGGGAAGAGGAGGAGGAGAGGGAGATGTTGTGGGAGATGCAAGAGAGGGATAGAGAGACGCAGAGGGAAAGAGAAAGGAACAGAGAGATGGAGATAAGGGAGAAGGAGGAGAGGGAAATAAAGATGGAGAGGCAGAGGGAGGAGGAGGGTAAAAGAGAGAGGGAGAGGCAAAGGGAGGAGGAGAGGGAAAGAGAGAGGGAGAGAGAGGAAAGGCAGAGACACAGGGAGGAAGAAAAGGAGAGGGCAATGGAGAGGGAGTGGCAAGCGGAGAGGGAGAGGGAAAGGGAGAGACAGGGGGAGGAGCAGGTGCCTGGAAAGGGGGAGGGAAGGCAGGAGGAGGCCAGTTACAAGGGGGAACAGGTTGACCTGTCATTCAGTGTCAGGAATAGAAAAGGGCCTGCAAGCCGCGACGCAGCTCCCACAAGCAGAGAGAGTCGACAGGGAATGCCAGCCGCTTGCTCCTATTCAGAGAGGTTGCTCACCACCAGACTACAGCAGATACAACAGCTACAACAGCAACAACACGGTATACTGCACAGAGCTGCACACAGCTCCCAGCCAGAGACAGCCAGAAGAGGTGGACCGGGACCCACCAAGAAGTACCAGCCCAAATACAAGCCTGCGATACCCCAGCTCGGGAGCTCCTTTCCTGGATGCGTCTCAGTTAACGGCTCCAGCTCCAGCATGGGCAGCAAGCTGGATGAGGAGGACAACGAGGTGAAGTGGTTCAGTGACGTGGCCTTCCGCAGCCTGTCCTCTGGATCCCCTCAGGTGGACTACCTGGACATGTACAACTCCAGCCACTGCTCCTCCACCGGAGCCTCCCAGCCCTCCACCCAGGACAGCCCAGCGGGGGCTAATGCAGCCTGGCTGGCCTACGTGGACCTCAGAGGTTCTGCTCCACGGCTGGACAATGAAGACTTCCCAGTCCCACGCCAGCAGCAGCAGCCCTCCTCTGGGGCTTATTATCCACCCCATGACGACCTGGACTCATCCAAAAAATATGAGATGGGCAGCTTTGAGTGTGTGGACGTGGCTGTGGAGAGAGAGGAGCCCAAGAAGGTGATGAGAGGAGTGCCCAAGAGACAGATCCAGCTGAAGAGAAGGAATACGGCCGAGCTGAAGCTGGGTGAGAACAGTGATGGTAGTCCCATCATGGTTCCTAGTCCTGTAATGGTTCCTGTGGCTCCTGTGGCTTCTATTGTTCTGATGGACAGTACCTCTCTAAAGAGACACAACAGAGAGACGTTGCAGAGACAACACAGCACTCCTCCGGCATTGCAGGAAGCCTACTGCCCGGAACCCAGCCCTGAACCTGCCACCGAGAGGACTGAGCAGATCAAGAGGAATGGCAAGCTCCAGAAGTCTTTGTCCCTGGACGAGACATGTTCCAAAACCAAGATGGCCACCTGCCTGATCAACAACATCCTCTCCAAGAAGATGCAGAATGTTGGTGAACAAACTGACCAGGAAGGAGAAGGAGGTGACCTCAGCCCCTCTGAGGACAAAACCCCTCTTCCCCCTGATAGTGAGGCGTCAACCCTTAAAGAGTCCACAAAACCAGAGACACGGAATCTGAGTTCCAGCATAAACTCACGAAACAGTTTTTCTTCTGAGAACCTGGCTGTGAGAAGAGATACCAGTCCAAACATTGACGTAAACAGACAACATGGAAGTTTCGGGGTGAAATCCAGTGTTAGACGAATGAACCATACTATTAATACTGACACCACTTCTCTACAGCGAAGCAACAAGAGGCCTGAACCTACCAGCACAACCCCTGAGATGAGTCCCAACGCACATTTTGCTCCTGTTACCTTTCCTCGGAGAAGCAACGAGAGGCCTGAACCTACCAGCACAACCCCTGAGATGAGTCCCAACGCACATGTTGCTCCTGTTACCTTTCCTCGGAGAAGCAACGAGAGGCCTGAACCTACCAGCACAACCCCTGAGATGAGTCCCAACGCACATGTTGCTCCTGTTACCTTTCCTCGGAGAAGCAACGAGAGGCCTGAACCTACCAGCACAACCCCTGAGATGAGTCCCAACGCACATGTTGCTCCTGTTACCTTTCCTCGGAGAAGCAACGAGAGGCCTGAACCTACCAGCACAACCCCTGAGATGAGTCCCAACGCACATGTTGCTCCTGTTACCTTTCCTCGGAGAAGCAACGAGAGGCCTGAACCTACCAGCACAACCCCTGAGATGAGTCCCAACGCACATGTTGCTCCTGTTACCTTTCCTCAGAGAAGCAACGAGAGAATTGAATCTCACAGCAACAGAAGCCCTAACCATGTTAGCCCTTGGATGAGATCTGAGCCCCCTACTACTAGTTGTCCTCAGAGAAACAGCGACAGAACTGAGTCTCCTGCCAGAAACCCAAACTCTTGGAGAACTGACCCGGTCAAACCAGAGATGAGGTCTGAACTGGTGTTCCCGTTTGAGAGTAAAAAACCCACAGAGAAGAATGCCAATATGGGGGGTAAGCAGACACATGACAGTAAATGGAGGGATGAGAGGGATGACAGTAAATGGAGGGATGAGAGGGATTACAAACAGGCAGGTGACTCAGCAGATGCAGCTGCCCGGAACACCAGCGTTCCCACTGCCACCCGAGCCAGCAGCACGCAGGCAGGAATGACAAACACAAAGCTGGAATACCCCTCTGACTCTTTAAAGCATAAACATCCGAGCGTCAAGAGCACCTACATGTCCAAAACACCAGAGATCACTCTGAAACCCAGCCCTGTTACAGAGATAAAGAAAACCTCTTCTCTCAACATCTCACTGTTGCCCGAGATAGAAACTAAACCTGAGGGTAACCACGAGACTGCCTCCCCTGGGAAGACTTGTCAGAGAGAAACAACAGAAGAAGACAGGACAGTGGAGACTTCACATACAGAAACCAGAGAGGAAGACAGGAGAATAGGGACTTCACATAGAGAAACAAGAGAAGAAGAGAAGGGGGTGAATACCTTGAACAAGATGAATGAACAGACTGTGAATATGGATGCCAATAGGAACAGTAAAGCCAAAGCTCCCCTGCACAAAGTGAGAGATGTGAGAAGGCTGGTGAAAAACACATACAACCTGTCGTTCAAGGCCATGCCAGCACCAGAGAAGGAGGAAAGGAGTGAGGAGAGGGGAGAGGAACAGAGACAGGAAAGGAGGGAGGCTAGAAAAGAGGAAAGGAAGGAGGAAAGGAGGGAAGAGAAGAAAGATGACAGAGTGGAAAGGAAAGAGGGGAGGTATGAAGAGATAATAGTAAGGAGAGAAGAGAAGAAAGAGAAAAAGCTACCACCTCACCCAATATCTCTCCAGAAAAAGGAAAAGCTACCACCTCACCCAATATCTCTCCAGAAAGAGGAAAAGCTAACATTTCACCCAATATCTCTTCAGAAAGAGGAAAAGCTACCATCTCACCCAATATCTCTTCAGAAAGAGGAAAAGCTACCACCTGACCCAATATCTCTCCAGAAAAAGGAAAAGCTACCACCTCACCCAATATCTCTCCAGAAAGAGGAAAAGCTACCACCTGACCCAATATCTCTCCAGAAAAAGGAAAAGCTACCACCTCACCCAATATCTCTCCAGAAAGAGGAAAAGCTACCACCTCACCCAATATCTCTCCAGAAAGAGGAAAGCTACCACCTCACCCAATATCTCTCCAGGAAGAAGAAAAGCCGATGCAGATGGAATTCAAAGCTATCAGCTGGAGAGAAAACAAAAACAAAACAACAACAACGTCCAACAAAACAGACAGAGAAACGTCTAGAGGCGAACCTAAGCCTGATTTTTTACAGCAGGTGTCCAAAGGACCCCGGAACCTCTCTGATGTAGCACCTAAGAGTTGCGCAACAGAGGAAGTAGCTGTGACAGAGACAGAGTCAAACCAACACAAGACCCCTGTAAAGGACACTGTCAAAACAGAACCAGGCAACACCAAGATGAAACCCAGTGAAACAGAGTCACTGAGAGTAACCAGGAGACACCGAAGTATATCAGAGGCTAGTGACAAACCTGAAGTGGTGAGAAGAGATACCAAGCCACCTATGCTGGGCAGCAGCCCTAAACTCCCCAGTAAAGACAGAAGAGTGTCTTGTGCTTCTCTGGTGCTACAGGATGGATCTAATAAGCCCAAGTCATTCTCAGCCTTAGTTCCTGCCTGTTCCCCAGGTCCAGCTCCAGCATTCCCAGCCCCAGCTCCAACCCTGGCCTCCTCAACCTCACTTGGTCCCAAAGCTTCGCCAGCCCCAGCTTCTCCTCCAGCACCAGCTTCATCCCCAGTTCTAGGCACTCCACCTTCCACTGTCCCTATCAAGACCCCTACCCCCAGCCACTCTGTGTCCATACTAGTCAAGGAGAAGGGCTACCAGGCAGATATCGGGTCTTTGGTCTCTGAGGCTGCGTCAGAGGCCATAACAAGGAGTGGGCATGAAGGTGGGGTTGGAGGTGGAGGCGTCCCAGGGAAACATATCAACCAAATAGAGATCCCTCTTCAGACCCGTGGACCCTCAGATGGGGGTACGAGTGACTCACACAGACAGAGAACTTACTCGTCCTCTTCTTCATCCTATGTGAAAGCAGCCTCATCCGTATCATCCTCAAGCACTGTGAAAGAAACCTCATCCGTCTCCTCGACCTCTGTCAATGCATCAACTTCAGCCTCATCCTTTTCCTCATCTCCCGTCAATGCATCAGCCTCTTCCTCTCATACCCATTCGGCCCCAAATTCTCCCGGGCTTCGAAGAGACTCTGCTCAAACGGAAGACAGTGTTAGGACCCCTTCGAATCAGGAGAGGGTTAGTGTCAGAGCCACGGTCAGAGACATAGAGCAACGCACAACATCACCACCACCACCCTCACAGAAGAAAACACAGGAAGACACTGCTGAAAAAGAGACGGTGAAGAAATCAACCTACTCACCTAAGTTACCAGGCTCGCTATCAGGCTCACCAGCACTGATGAGAAGATACCGACCGCAAGTGATCGAGGTGAGGTCGTTGTCCAAAGAAATACATAAACAAGATAAACAAGAGAAGAACATCACGTCAAACACCAGACCGCAAACTATAGAGGTTCACTCAATAGCCAACGGTCCGCCACTGGCACTGAAACCAAAGTTCAAACCAAAAGATGCAAATTCACTGTCCAATGAAACACAGCAGAAACCAGTGGAGGCAGCAACATCAACCTTAAAACAGAACACAGAAGAGGAGAGACCTGTGAACAATGAGAAACCATCAACTTCAGCT
Organism: Oncorhynchus nerka; assembly: GCF_034236695.1. NCBI lineage: Eukaryota > Metazoa > Chordata > Actinopteri > Salmoniformes > Salmonidae > Oncorhynchus > Oncorhynchus nerka. The sequence goes on along the minus strand of NC_088401.1, from coordinate 75,909,325 downwards.
ACGACTATCCACAGACATCTATCGAATGATTCGACCCCAGCGTCTAACTACAATAAAAAGTTATCAGTTTCTGCAGTGTCTAGCTACAGGCCTTCACCTACCAAAACAACAATCATCGCTAGTTTCTCTCACAAACCAGCATCAACAACAGTAGACGCAGAGACATCCAATGAAAGGCCAAAGCAACCAGAGGCCTCAACCCAGGGACAAGGAGAGGCCCCCAGCTACACACAGAGACCCACAACCCTCACAGTCTCAGCCCCAGCTCCAGCTCCAGCCCCAGCTCCGAACCAAGCCCCTGCTGCCCCAGATCCTGCCCAAGTCCCTACCCATTCCCCTGCCATACACTCAAGCCAGTCAGCTGTTGTGGATATAACCAACCACCTGCAGCATCCAAAAACAAAAACAGCGTACCCTCAGGAGCAAACTATGCCAGTTACCTTCAACAATACAAACCAACCTGCCACGGTATCCACAAACACACAGGCTCCCGTATACACACACCACATACACACACAGCAGCCCATACACAGATCCTTGTCCAGTGACCACTCGCAGAGGGCAGATGACCTGCGTTTCTATGCATCAGATGACCCCCCTAGTTATGACGAGAGAGAGAGGTTCAGCCCCCTCCACCTACCTGACCTGCCCCAGAGGAAGCTGAACCGCTACCACCCCTCCTCTCCCTTCTCCTCTGCCTCCTCCTGTCCCCCTCCCTGCTCCTGCACCTCTGGCTGCCCCTCCCACGGCCTTACACCCCCTCACCACCACCACTCCCCCCACACCCCTCCCTTCTCCTCCCCTCCCACTCCCCTGGTCAACCCCCTCTCCGCCTACACCAGTGCAGAGCGGATCCCCATTCTCTGAGATCAATCGGCTACCAGCCCAGTTCTCCCAAATCATCCACCCTCCCCAGCCCCACCCAGCCCCCTCCAGGCATGTACCAGTCCCTCCACCATCCCCACCCCTCCATACTCCAGCCCTGCTTGGCTGACCGCCCTCTCCAGCACCCCCAACACATGGAACCCCGTCGGGCCCCAATCTCCACCGCTCCCCCCAGGGCCAGCCATCTGTCTCCGGGGGCCCCTACAGTGACCACAGCCACTCTCCCAACCTGCCCCCAATGGACCCTCAGTACTTGTGCAGCTCACAGAGCCTAGGGCCATCCTATGGATCTGATTATGGGAGTCTGTCTGGGTCTGACTACCCAGACAGTACAGGTGGTCTGGGGTACGGGCAAACCCCTCGCAGGGTCCTCATGGATCCTGACACGGGGAAGTATTTCTACATTGAGGTGCCTGTACAGCCACTGAGGAAGATGCTGTTTGATCCAGAAACGGGCCAGTACGTGGAGGTGCTCATCCCTCAGAGTACCATGTCTCACTCAGGCCTTTACCCTCCCTTGGCCGCCCCCTACTCCCCTGCCTCAGCGGCCCCCTACTCCTCCATCCACAACCCCAATATATATGCCCCAGCTCCCCAGTACCTCCCCTATGGCCCCCCTCCTCCTGCACCTCATCCCCAGTCCCAGTCCCAGCCACCCCGCCACCCAGAGGCTCCAGTCCCAGGGACGATGCACCTGAATGGGGCTCAGGTCGGCTACGGGAGCCCCGGGAGCCAGGGGTCCAAGCCGGAGCCCCAGAGTCATGCACCTCTGGACCAGAGCTACCTGGATAGCATGTACTATGTCCCTACAGGCATGAACACTAGTCCCCCGGACTGCTACCACAAACAAGCCTCCAGTCTGCCCAACGCGGGGGGTAAGAGGGCCTGAAATAGTCGTCTTCCTGGTGCCTGTAGGGTCTCAGAATACAGCCATGCCAGGGTGTATATGAGGTGCTCTAATGTAAGCCTCAGGCCTTGATGTTAGCTTTGTTTCCCTGGCAACTGGACTGGAGTGAATGATTCTTTAGTTGTGGCTGTTTGTTGTTTTTTAAATGTTTTGTTGTTTATGTTCTTTGCTGCTTTTATTTGCCTGGTTGCCTGATTATGTTAGCTTTTTATGCATTGATTTGGTAAGAGAAGGTCCGTGAGGATTTGAAGGTCCGTGAGGATATTTCTGGTATTTCTAATGATATTTTTCTTTGACAAAAACAAAAAAATCTAAATGTTCTACTGGTTACCTAAAAGCCATCAGGTGTGCCTTATCCATTCTCATAGATTATTCATTCAATCTAAACAAACACTTACTGTTTGCATTTACATTACGTTTAGATACATGTTTCAATGCATACGTCTAATATTTAAATAAATTCACCTTGTATTAAAACCAATATCTCCTAAAGACTTGAAACTGCTATTTGGGAAGATCTCATGGATGTGATGTTTTTCTCTGTTGATTAATGAATGAATAGGTTTTGTTCACAAAGAAGCTGCAATGACACTAATAAAAATGTGTAAGATATTGAATGTAATAAAACTACTGTAGATTGCACTGGTCTGTTCTGTGTTGATACTTCTGAATAGATACTGATACTTCAATCCAACACCTGAAAGATGGAGTTTTTCCGGACCATGTGGCCTGACCAAAAGAAGTGTCGCCTTCCCCTGCTAAGACGCTGCATGCATCAACCAATGGTGGCGTTCTACATCATGACAGCTGTTGACCTCCAGATTGCTAGAAGATAATGATGTAAAATACCTATCCTGGCTTTGTAAGATCTGGCCTGAATCAGCAAAGCCTGGACAGAGGAACGTGCCCAAACTCTAATCCCTAATGGCCATGTGACTTGATCAAGAGGAACTCCTGGCCCTACTGCACCAATAAGCTTCGGGAGGGACTTTTTTTAATACTCCACCTACTCAAAGGTACTCATAAACTATGCCTCCTGAGTGGCGCCGCAGTCTAAGACACTGCATCACTACAGATCCGGGTTCGATCCCAGGCTGTGTTGCAACCGGCCGCTATCGAGAGACCCATGAGGCAGCGCACAATTGTCCGGGTTAGGGGAGGGTTGGCCGGCAGGTATGTCCTTGTCTCATCGTGCTCTAGTGCCTCCTTTTGGTGGGCCGGGCGCATGCACATTGGTGTGGCGGGCTACCGGGTTAAGTGAGCAGTGTGTCAAGAAGCAGTGAGGCTTGGTGGGGTCGTGTTTCGGAGGACACTCTTGACCTTCGCCTTCCCCGAGTCCGTAGGGGACTTGCAGCGATGGGACAAGACTGTAACTACCAACTGGGGAGAAAAAAGGGGTAAAAAGTAAAAAAATCTAAATAAATTGGTACTCATGAACACACACACACACACACACCTCTCAGGATGAGGTCAAACATGACCTGCGGTCCATCTGTCTGTGCTCAGACTGCCATCTAGTGGTGAGGAGAGGGAATGCAGCCACGGAAGAAGTTATTAAGAGGACGACAGAATACTACTGTACAGAGATGACATCATACTGTAGCTGTTTTCATTCTCCTCTGGGAATGTTGCATCAGCCCTGAATACCAGGCTCCTGTGTTACCCTTTTCCCTGAATACCAGGCTCCTGTGTTACCCTTTTCCCTCAATACTAACGCCATGTCAACTATACTTTAATCTTTATTCTGTCAACCCAATAATATTACACATATTATTCATCATGACTTTGCAGTTGCCTTAACAGTGTAAAGGACAACATTTTGCTCAGATCTTAACACTAATATTTCTAAGGACTAGATTAAATTTGGACCATAGCAGATATGCGTTATAGCGCTACATAAATGCAATTGTGCGAAAGCGGGAACATTGCCTTTAAATTTCAATCACGCATTGAGGTGGATCTTCTGTGATCCGACTAAATCATCAGCTTTATGTACCTGCCTTCTAGATTCTCCCAGAACAAACACAATATTATTATGCTGATCAGGACTTATTTTGTGCTTCCCAATTTGGCCCACTTGGGGGCAACATAAACTGCAGCACAGGATAGCTTCTGAAGTTGTCCATCTCCGGGAGAATCTACAGGGAACAAAAATATAAACGCAATATGTAAAGTGTTGCTCCTACGTTTCATAAGATGAAATAAAAAATCCCAGAAATGTTCCATATGCACTAAAAGCACATTTCTCTCATATTTTGTACACAAATGTTTACATCCCTGTTAGGGAGCACTTCTCATTTGCCAGGAGTAATCTATCAATGGGACAGGTGTAGCATATCAAGAAGCTGATTAAATAGCATGATCATTACACAGGTGCACCTTGTGGACAATAAAAGGCCACTTTCTAATGTGCAGTTTTGTAACATCACACAATGTCTCAAGTTTAATGAGTGCATGTCAGGACTGCAGGAATGTCCACCAGAGCTGTTCCCAGATCATTTCATGTTAATTTCTGTACCATAAACTGCCTCCAACTTAATTTTAGAGAATTGAATAAAGCTCGATTGTGGGGAAAACTCCTTCTGGCTCCCCAGTGGGTGGGCCTGGCTCCCCAGTGGGTGGGCCTATACCCTCCCAGGCCCACCTATGGCTGTGCCCCTGCCCAGTCATGTGAAATCCATAGATTAGGGTCTAATTCATTTATTTCAATTGACTGATTTCCTTATATGAACAGTAACTCAGTAAAATCTTTGAAATTGTTGCATGTTGCGTTTACAATTTTGTTCAGTACAAATAGCATTTTCTTAACTCTTTGTATCCTCTCTCCTCACCTCCTTCTCAAAACCCATTGCAGGACAAGGTCAGAGGGGACTGACTTTCTCACCCAATGGGTTTTGACAAGGAGGCGAAGAGAGAGGATGACAGATGTAAAATAAATGCTATTGAGATTTGCCTTGGTGTCAGCCTTTTGTGACAAAACACAGTCCTACTCATGCAGTAAATATGTTCTCAGTTATCATGTTCTGATTCTTTTCTTCTTCTTCAGTTGACTCAGCGTAGTAATGACACATAGTAAAACTGCTATTACAGACATATTATAGCCAACAGTTGCATTTGTATTACATATTAGTCATTGAGCAGATGCTCTTCTCCAGAGTGGCTTGTAGTTGCCTCTCTTCTCCAGCTCCAACCACATGTCAAAGGCTCCTAGAACTAAAACCAGATCCTTATTCAAACCATTAGGGACTTGGTCAATGTGATCTCTGTTGTGGTAGACTGCTTAACTAATGAGAGGGTTGAACATAAGATGTGTGTGTGTGTGTGTGTGTGTGTGTGTGTGTGTGTGTGTGTGTGTGTGTGTGTGTGTGTGTGTGTGTGTGTGTGAACACCTGACAGATACACGCAGAGGGTAAGACACACACACATGCATTAGCGGTAAAGACACCTGGTGGAAGACCTTCTCCAGATGTGTGTTGGTCTGATGAAAGACCTTCTCCAGATGTGTGTTGGTCTGGTCTGGTGGAAGACCTTCTCCAGATGTGTTTTGGTCTGGTCTGGTGGAAGACCTTCTCCAGATGTGTGTTGGTCTGGTCTGGTGGAAGACCTTCTCCAGATGTGTGTTGGTCTGATGAAAGACCTTCTCCAGATGTGTGTTGGTCTGGTCTGGTGGAAGACCTTCTCCAGATGTGTTTTGGTCTGGTCTGGTGGAATACCTTCTCCAGATGTGTGTTGGTCTGTTCTGGTGGAAGACCTTCTCCAGATGTGTGTTGGTCTGGTCTGGTAAAAGACCTTCTCCAGATGTGTGTTGGTCTGGTCTGGTGGAAGACCTTCTCCAGATGGGTGTTGGTCTGGTCTCGTGAAAGACCTTCTCCAGATGGGTGTTGGTCTGGTCTGATGAAAGACCTTCTCCAGATGTGTGTTGGTCTGGTCTGGTGAAAGACCTTCTCCAGATGGGTGTTGGTCTGGTCTGGTGAAAGACCTTCTCCAGATGTGTGTTGGTCTGGTCTGGTAAAAAACCTTCTCCAGATGTGTGTTGGTCTGGTCTGGTGGAAGACCTTCTCCAGATGGGTGTTGGTCTGGTCTCGTGAAAGACCTTCTCCAGATGGGTGTTGGTCTGGTCTGATGAAAGACCTTCTCCAGATGTGTGTTGGTCTGGTCTGGTGAAAGACCTTCTCCAGATGTGTGTTGGTCTGGTCTGGTGAAAGACCTTCTCCAGATGTGTTTTGGTCTGGTCTGGTAGAAGACCTTCTCCAGATGTGTGTTGGTCTGGTCTGGTAAAAGACCTTCTCCAGATGTGTGTTGGTCTGGTCTGGTAAAAGACCTTCTCCAGATGGGTGTTGGTCTGGTCTGACTAGGATGTAAATGGAATGTGTCAGACTCAGATCTTCCGGTGATTAAAAGATGATGATTTTACTTTGGTTCCCTGGATGGGGTTGTGTCACGATCAAATACTTTTCTTGTAGTCATGGCGACTGGTTGGAGTGGATAGTTAAAGGTCATTCCCTCTCGCATGGGAGATATAGGGACCCAGACACACATAGCATTGTAGGTGTCTGTAGGAATATTATGTATTGTAGGAGTCTGTAGGAATATTATGTATTGTAGGTGTCTGTAGGAATATTATGTATTGTAGGTGTCTGTAGGAATATTATGTATTGTAGGAGTCTGTAGGAATATTATGTATTGTAGGAGTCTGTAGGAATATTATGTATTGTAGGAGTCTGTAGGAATATTATGTATTGTAGGTGTCTGTAGGAATATTATGTATTGTAGGAGTCTGTAGGAATATTATGTATTGTAGGAGTCTGTAGGAATATTATGTATTGTAGGTGTCTGTAGGAATATTATGTATTGTAGGTGTCTGTAGGAATATTATGTATTGTAGGTGTCTGTAGGAATATTATGTATTGTAGGTGTCTGTAGGAATATTATGTATTGTAGGAGTCTGTAGGAATATTATGTATTGTAGGAGTCTGTAGGAATATTATGTATTGTAGGAGTCTGTAGGAATATTATGTATTGTAGGAGTCTGTAGGAATATTATGTATTGTAGGAGTCTGTAGGAATATTATGTATTGTAGGAGTCTGTAGGAATATTATGTATTGTAGGAGTCTGTAGGCTATTTTGAGAAAGAAAACGATGCACAGTTCTAAGACTCTGTTAGACAGACTGGGTGAAAGTTTACCGTAGTATGTTCGGAAGTGGGTAGGATTAGAAATGCTGCAAGACACACACACACACGCCTTGAATACACAAACACACACACGCGCCTTGAATACACACACATGCGTAATAAACCACTAGACACACCTCACTAACACACTGACTGGCTGACTGTGGTGGTAGTGTTGAACATCCAGGACATTGCTCAACATCATACCCAGACAGGAGCTCCCTCAGTCAGTCAACACAGACAGAGACACACCCTGTCAGCCCGTGTCTCTGGAGGTACACCAGGGACATCAGGACAGACAGAGATATGCCCTGTCAGCCCGTGTCTCTGGAGGTACCCCAGGGACATCAGGACAGACAGAGATATGCCCTGTCAGCCCGTGTCTCTGGAGGTACACCAGGGACATCAGGACAGACAGAGATATGCCCTGTCAGCCCGTGTCTCTGGAGGTACCCCAGGGACATCAGGACAGACAGAGATATGCCCTGTCAGCCCGTGTCTCTGGAGGTACCCCAGGGACATCAGGACAGACAGAGATATGCCCTGTCAGCCTGTGTCTCTGGAGGTACACCAGGGACATCAGGACAGACAGAGATATTCCCTGTCAGCCCGTGTCTCTGGAGGTACTCCAGGGACATCAGGACAGACAGAGATATGCCCTGTCAGCCTGTGTCTCTGGAGGTACACCAGGGACATCAGGACAGACAGAGATATGCCCTGTCAGCCTGTGTCTCTGGAGGTACACCAGGGACATCAGGACAGACAGAGATATGCCCTGTCAGCCCGTGTCTCTGGAGGTACACCAGGGACATCAGGACAGACAGAGATATGCCCTGTCAGCCCGTGTCTCTGGAGGTACACCAGGGACATCAGGACAGACAGAGATATGCCCTGTCAGCCCGTGTCTCTGGAGGTACCCCAGGGACATCAGGACAGACAGAGATATGCCCTGTCAGCCTGTGTCTCTGGAGGAACCCCAGGGACATCAGGACAGACAGAGATATGCCCTGTCAGCCTGTGTCTCTGGAGGAACCCCAGGGACATCAGGACAGACAGAGATATGCCCTGTCAGCCTGTGTCTCTGGAGGTACACCAGGGACATCAGGACAGACAGAGATATGCCCTGTCAGCCCGTGTCTCTGGAGGTACCCCAGGGACATCAGGACAGACAGAGATATGCCCTGTCAGCCCGTGTCTCTGGAGGTACCCCAGGGACATCAGGACAGACAGAGATATGCCCTGTCAGCCCGTGTCTCTGGAGGTACCCCAGGGACATCAGGACAGACAGAGATATGCCCTGTCAGCCTGTGTCTCTGGAGGTACCCCAGGGACATCAGGACAGACAGAGATATGCCCTGTCAGCCTTTGTCTCTGGAGGTACCCCAGGGACATCAGGACAGACAGAGATATGCCCTGTCAGCCTTTGTCTCTGGAGGTACCCCAGGGACATCAGGACAGACAGAGATATGCCCTGTCAGCCTTTGTCTCTGGAGGTACCCCAGGGACATCAGGACAGACAGAGATATGCCCTGTCAGCCTTTGTCTCTGGAGGTACCCCAGGGACATCAGGACAGACAGAGATATGCCCTGTCAGCCTTTGTCTCTGGAGGTACCCCAGGGACATCAGGACAGACAGAGATATGCCCTGTCAGCCTGTGTCTCTGGAGGTACCCCAGGGACATCAGGACAGACAGAGATATGCCCTGTCAGCCTTGTCTCTGGAGGTACCCCAGGGACATCAGGACAGACAGAGATATGCCCTGTCAGCCTTTGTCTCTGGAGGTACCCCAGGGACATCAGGACAGACAGAGATATGCCCTGTCAGCCCGTGTCTCTGGAGGTACCCCAGGGACATCAGGACAGACAGAGATATGCCCTGTCAGCCTGTGTCTCTGGAGGTACCCCAGGGACATCAGGACAGACAGAGATATGCCCTGTCAGCCTTTGTCTCTGGAGGTACCCCAGGGACATCAGGACAGACAGAGATATGCCCTGTCAGCCCGTGTCTCTGGAGGTACCCCAGGGACATCAGGACAGACAGAGATATGCCCTGTCAGCCCGTGTCTCTGGAGGTACCCCTGTTTTTACGAGGGAGTCTCTCTCTGACATAGAACAACATCGACATCATAGACATGAAAAACACATTGAGCTCTTTATCAAGACATTTTACACACACGCACACACTTACATATACACACACACACACACACACACACACACGCTCGTTCCAGTTGCGCCGGCTCACCTAGGGGTGAGTGGGATTGACATCCTGACCCTGTGTCTGGTGTGGGCCAACGTGGGTGACGGGCTGATGGAAAAGCCCACCCTGTATTGTCTCAATGACAGCAGGAAAACAGCAGAGAGAGGATCCCCCCTGTGTGGGTGGAATGGGCTGGCCCATCTGATAGGGCACGATAAAACCATAGAGGAAAAAACAATGAAGTTATTTGGAGTAAAATGTGAGCAATATGCTGGACTGTATTTTCCAGTGTGTGTGATTGTTGTAATGTGGATGAGAGGATACTGACAGACAGGAGACAGACAGGGATGGGTGGTCATGTTCTGTACGTTGATGGTCATGTTTACACATGGTGATGGCGCCGGAGGAGAAGGTTCACACACGGTGATGGTGCCGGAGGGGTCTTATCGGCTCTTAACCAACCACGCTATTTTCTTTGTTTTTTTGCGTTGTTCGTTGCTTGTTTTGTACATAATGTTGTACATAATGCTACATTCTCTTATGAAGAAAAATAGTTTCTGGGCATCAGAACTGCAATTTCTCACCTCAAACTGGACGAAGAGCTCTTCTTCAATGAGTCGGACGGGAGGGATATAATACAGACACCCACCAGGCACAGATCCCCGTTATTCGCTAGAGAAGGTTAATCTGCCCATGCCTTCCGTCCTGTGAGGTAACGTTGAATCGCTGGAAAATATATATATATTTTTTAACCTTTATTTAACCAGGCAAGTCAGTTAAGAACAAATTCTTATTTTCAATGACGGCCTAGAAACAGTGGGTTAACTGCCTGTTCAGGGGCAGATTGACAGATTCGTACCTTGTCAGCTCAGGGATTTGAACTTGCAACCTTCCGGTTATGAGTCCAGTGCTCTAACCACTAGGCTACCCTGCCGCCCCAATGTGCAAGCAGAGGGAAATCAATTCTAGACCACCTCTACTCCACACACAGAGACGTGTACAAAGCTCTCCCTCGCCCTCCATTTGGCAAATCTGACCATAATTCTATCCTCCTAATTCCTGTTTACAAGCAAAAATTAAAGCAAGTGACTCGGTCTATAAAAAAGTGGTCAGATGCTAAACCACAGGACTGTTTTTCTAGCAAAGACTGGAATATGTTCCGATGGCATTGAGGAGTACACCACTTCAGTCACTGGCTTTGTCAATAAGTGCATCTAAGACGTTGTCCTCAAAGTAACTGTACATACATACCCCAACCAGAAGCAATGGATAACAGACAACATTCGCACTGAGCTAAGGGGTAGAGCTGTCGCTTTCAAGGTGTTGGACTCTAACCTGGAAGCTTATAAGAAATCCCGCTATGCCCTCTGATGAACCATCAAACGGGCAAAGCATCAATACAGGACAAAGATCGAATCATACTACACCTGCTCCAATGCTCGTCGGATGTGGCAGGGCCTGCAAACCTTTACAGACTATGAAGGGAAGCACAGCCGAGAGCTGCCCAGTGACACGAGCCTGCCAGACGAGCTAAATAACATCTATGCTCGCTTCGAGACAGGTAACACTGAAACATGCATGAGAGCATCAGAGAGAGCATCAGCTGTTCCGGACAACTGTGTGATCACGTTCTCCGTAAGACCTTTAAACAGGTTAACATTCACAAGGCCACAGGGCCAGACGGATTACCAGGACGTGTACTCAGAGCCTGCGCTGACCAGCTGGCAAGTCTCTTCACTGACGTTTTCAACATCTCCCTGTCCGAGTCTGTAATACCTACATGTTTTAAGCAGACCACCATAGTGCCTGTGCCCAAGAACGCTAAGGTAACATGCCTAAATTACTACCGACCCGTAGCACTCACGTATATAGCCATAAAGTGCTTTGAAAGGCTGATCATGTCTCACATCAACACCATTATCCCAGAAACACTAGACCCACTCCAATTTGCATACCACAACAACAGATCCACAGATGATGCAATCTCTATTGCACTCCACACTGCCCTTTCACACCTGGACAAAAGGAACACCTATGTGAGAATGCTATTAATTGACTACAGCTCAGTGTTAAACACCATAGTGCCCTCAAAGCTAATCACTAAGCTAAGGACACTGGGACAAACACCTCCCTCTGCACGGACAGGCACGACTCCAACACCATCATGACATTTGCTGATGACACAACAGTGGTAGGCCTGATCACCGACAATGACGAGATAGCCTATAGAGAGGAGGTTAGAGACCTGACCATGTGGTGCAAGGACAACAACCTCTCCCTCAACGTGATCAAGGTATAGGAGATGATTGTGGACTACAGGAAAAGGAGGACCGAGCACACCCCCATTCTCATCGACAGGGCTGCAGTGGAGCAGGTGGAGACCTTCAAGTTCCTTGGTGTCCACATCACCAACAAACTAACATGGTCCAAGCACACCAAGACAGTCGTGAAGAGAGCACGACAAAACCTATTCCCCCTCAGGAGACTAAAAAGATTTGGCATGGGTCCTCAGATCCTCAAAACGTTTTACAGCTGCACCATCGAGAGCATCCTGACGGATTGCATCACTGCCTAGTATGGCTACTGCTCGGCATCTGACCGCAAGGCACTACAGAGGGTAGTGTGTACGGCAGAGTACATCACCGGCCAAGCTTCCTGTACCAGGCGGTGTCAGAGGAAGGCCCTAAAAATTGTCAAAGACTCCAGCCACCCTAGTCATAGATTGTTCACTCTGCCACCGCACGGCAAGCGGTACCGGAGCGCGAAGTCTAGGGCCAAGAGGCTTCTAAATAGCTTATACCCCCAAGCCATAAGACTCATGAACAGCTAATCATATGGCTACCCAGACTATTTGCATTGCCTCTGTACCGGTACCCCTGTATATAGCCTCCACATTGACTCTGTACCGGTACCCCTGTATATAGCCTCCACATTGACTCTGTACTGGTACCCCCTGTATATAGCCTCCTCGCATTGACTCTGTACCGGTACCCCCTGTATATAGCCTCCTCACATTGACTCTGTACCGGTACCCCCTGTATATAGCCCCCACACATTGATGCTGTACAGGTACCCCCTGTATATAGCCTCCACATTGACTCTGTACCTGTACCCCCTGTATATAGCCTCCACATTGACTCTGTACCGGTACCCCCTGTATAAAGCCTCCACATTGACTCTGTACCGGTACCCCCTGTATACAGCCTCCACATTGACTCTGTACCGGTACCCTCTGTATAAAGCCTCCACATTGACTCTGTACCGGTACCCCCTGTATATAGCCTCCACATTGACTCTGTACCGGTACCCCCTGTATAAAGCCTCCACATTGACTCTGTACCGGTACCCCCTGTATATAGCCTCCTCACATTGACTCTGTACCGGTACCCCCTGTATATAGCCTCCTCACATTGACTCTGTACCGGTAGCCCCTGTATATAGCCTCCACATTGACTCTGTACCGGTACCCCCTGTATATAGCCCCCAACACATTGATGCTGTACCGGTACCCCTGTATATAGCCTCCTCACATTGACTCTGTACCGGTACCCCCTGTATATAGCCTCCACATTGACTCTGTACCGGTACCCCTGTATATAGCCTCCTCACATTGACTCTGTACCGGTACCCCCTGTATATAGCCCCCACACATGGACGCTGTACCGGTACCCCTGTATATAGCCTCCACATTGACTCTGTACCGGTACCCCCTGTATATAGCCTCCACATTGACTCTGTACCGGTACCCCCTGTATATAGCCTCCTCACATTGACTCTGTAACGGTACCCCCTGTATATAGCCTCCTCACATTGACTCTGTACTGGTACCCCCTGTATATAGCCTCCACATTGACTCTGTACCAGTACCCCCTCCCTGTATATAGCCTCCACATTGACTCTGTACCGGTACCCCCTGTATATAGCCTCCTCACATTGACTCTGTACTGGTACCCCCTGTATATAGCCCCCTCACATTGACTCTGTACCGGTACCCCCTGTATATAGCCTCCACATTGACTCTGTACTGGTACCCCCTGTATATAGCCTCCACACTGACTCTGTACCGGTACCCCCTGTATATAGCCTCCTCACATTGACTCTGTACCGGTACCCCCTGTATATAGCCTCCTCACATTGACTCTGTACCGGTACCCCCTGTATATAGCCTCCTCACATTGACTCTGTACTGGTACCCCCTGTATATAGCCTCCTCACATTGACTCTGTACCGGTACCCCCTGTATATAGCCTCCTCACATTGACTCTGTACCGGTACCCCCTGTATATAGCCCCCACATTGACTCTGTACCGGTACCCCTTGTATATAGCCTCCTCACATTGACTCTGTACTGGTACCCCTGTATATAGCCCCTCACATTGACTCTGTACCGGTACCCCTGTATATAGCCCCCTCACATTGACTCTGTACCGGTACCCCTGTATATAGCCTCCACATTGACTCTGTACCGGTACCCCCCTCCCTGTATATAGCCTCCACATTGACTCTGTACCGGTACCCCTGTATATAGCCTCCTCACATTGACTCTGTACCGGTACCCCCTGTATATAGCCCCCACACATTGACGCTGTACCGGTACCCCCTGTATATAGCCTCCACATTGACTCTGTACCTGTACCCCCTGTATATAGCCTCCACATTGACTCTGTACCGGTACCCCTGTATATAGCCTCCACATTGACTCTGTACCGGTACCCCCTGTATATAGCCTCCACATTGACTCTGTACCGGTACCCCCTGTATATAGCCTCCACATTGACTCTGTACCGGTACCCCCTGTATATAGCCTCCACATTGACTCTGTACCGGTACCCCCTGTATATAGCCTCCTCACATTGACTCTGTACCGGTACCCCTGTATATAGCCTCCTCACATTGACTCTGTACCGGTACCCCCTGTATATAGCCTCCACGTTGACTCTGTACTGGTACCCCTGTATATAGCCTCCACACTGACTCTGTACCGGTACCCCTGTATATAGCCTCCTCACATTGACTCTGTACCGGTACCCCCTGTATATAGCCTCCTCACATTGACTCTGTACCGGTACCCCTGTATATAGCCTCCTCACATTGACTCTGTACCGTACCCCCTGTATATAGCCTCCACATTGACTCTGTACCGGTACCCCTGTATATAGCCTCCTCACATTGACTCTGTACCGGTACCCCTGTATATAGCCTCCTCACATTGACTCTGTACCGGTACCCCCTGTATATAGCCTCCACATTGACTCTGTACCGGTACCCCCTGTATATAGCCTCCTCACATTGACTCTGTACTGGTACCCCCTGTATATAGCCTCCTCACATTGACTCTGTACCGGTACCCCTGTATATAGCCCCCACACATTGATGCTGTACCGGTACCCCTGTATATAGCCTCCTCACATTGACTCTGTACCGGTACCCCCTCCACATTGACTCTGTACCGGTACCCCCTGTATATAGCCCCCACACATTGATGCTGTACCGGTACCCCCTGTATATAGCCTCCTCATTGACTCTGTACCGGTACCCCCTGTATATAGCCTCCTCATATTGACTCTGTACCGGTACCCCTGTATATAGCCCCCACACATTGATGCTGTACCGGTACCCCTGTATATAGCCTCCTCACATTGACTCTGTACTGGTACCCCTGTATATAGCCTCCTCACATTGACTCTGTACCGGTACCCCCTGTATATAGCCCCCACACATTGATGCTGTACCGGTACCCCCTGTATATAGCCTCCTCACATTGACTCTGTACCGGTACCCTCCACATTGACTCTGTACCGGTACCCCTGTATATAGCCCCCACACATTGACTCTGTACCGGTACCCCTGTATATAGCCTCCACATTGACTCTGTACCGGTACCCCTGTATATAGCCTCCACATTGACTCTGTACTGGTACCCCCTGTATATAGCCTCCTCGCATTGACTCTGTACCGGTACCCCTGTATATAGCCTCCTCACATTGACTCTGTACCGGTACCCCTGTATATAGCCCCCACACATTGATGCTGTACAGGTACCCCTGTATATAGCCTCCACATTGACTCTGTACCTGTACCCCCTGTATATAGCCTCCACATTGACTCTGTACCGGTACCCCCTGTATAAAGCCTCCACATTGACTCTGTACCGGTACCCCCTGTATACAGCCTCCACATTGACTCTGTACCGGTACCCTCTGTATAAAGCCTCCACATTGACTCTGTACCGGTACCCCCTGTATATAGCCTCCACATTGACTCTGTACCGGTACCCCCTGTATAAAGCCTCCACATTGACTCTGTACTGGTACCCCCTGTATATAGCCTCCTCACATTGACTCTGTACCGGTACCCCCTGTATATAGCCCCCACACATTGATGCTGTACCGGTACCCCCTGTATATAGCCTCCTCACATTGACTCTGTACCGGTACCCCTCCACATTGACTCTGTACCGGTACCCCCTGTATATAGCCCCCACATTGATTGATGCTGTACCCTCCACATTGACTCTGTACCCCTGTATATAGCCTCCTCATTGACTCTGTACCGGTACCCCCTGTATATAGCCTCCTCATATTGACTCTGTACCGGTACCCCCTGTATATAGCCCCCACACATTGATGCTGTACCGGTACCCCCTGTATATAGCCTCCTCACATTGACTCTGTACTGGTACCCCCTGTATATAGCCTCCTCACATTGACTCTGTACCGGTACCCCCTGTATATAGCCCCCACACATTGATGCTGTACCGGTACCCCCTGTATATAGCCTCCTCACATTGACTCTGTACCGGTACCCCCTCCACATTGACTCTGTACCGGTACCCCCTGTATATAGCCCCCACACATTGACTCTGTACCGGTACCCCTGTATATAGCCTCCACATTGACTCTGTACCGGTACCCCTGTATATAGCCTCCACATTGACTCTGTACTGGTACCCCCTGTATATAGCCTCCTCGCATTGACTCTGTACCGGTACCCCCTGTATATAGCCTCCTCACATTGACTCTGTACCGGTACCCCCTGTATATAGCCCCCACACATTGATGCTGTACAGGTACCCCCTGTATATAGCCTCCACATTGACTCTGTACCTGTACCCCTGTATATAGCCTCCACATTGACTCCTGTACCGGTACCCCTGTATAAAGCCTCCACATTGACTCTGTACCGGTACCCCCTGTATACAGCCTCCACATTGACTCTGTACCGGTACCCTCTGTATAAAGCCTCCACATTGACTCTGTACCGGTACCCCCTGTATATAGCCTCCACATTGACTCTGTACCGGTACCCCCTGTATAAAGCCTCCACATTGACTCTGTACCGGTACCCCCTGTATATAGCCTCCTCACATTGACTCTGTACCGGTACCCCCTGTATATAGCCTCCTCACATTGACTCTGTACCGGTAGCCCCTGTATATAGCCTCCACATTGACTCTGTACCGGTACCCCCTGTATATAGCCCCCACACATTGATGCTGTACCGGTACCCCCTGTATATAGCCTCCTCACATTGACTCTGTACCGGTACCCCCTGTATATAGCCTCCACATTGACTCTGTACCGGTACCCCCTGTATATAGCCTCCTCACATTGACTCTGTACCGGTACCCCCTGTATATAGCCCCCACACATGGACGCTGTACCGGTACCCCCTGTATATAGCCTCCACATTGACTCTGTACCGGTACCCCCTGTATATAGCCTCCACATTGACTCTGTACCGGTACCCCCTGTATATAGCCTCCTCACATTGACTCTGTAACGGTACCCCCTGTATATAGCCTCCTCACATTGACTCTGTACTGGTACCCCCTGTATATAGCCTCCACATTGACTCTGTACCAGTACCCCCTCCCTGTATATAGCCTCCACATTGACTCTGTACCGGTACCCTGTATATAGCCTCCTCACATTGACTCTGTACTGGTACCCCCTGTATATAGCCCCCTCACATTGACTCTGTACCGGTACCCCCTGTATATAGCCTCCACATTGACTCTGTACTGGTACCCCCTGTATATAGCCTCCACACTGACTCTGTACCGGTACCCCCTGTATATAGCCTCCTCACATTGACTCTGTACCGGTACCCCCTGTATATAGCCTCCTCACATTGACTCTGTACCGGTACCCCCTGTATATAGCCTCCTCACATTGACTCTGTACTGGTACCCCCTGTATATAGCCTCCTCACATTGACTCTGTACCGGTACCCCCTGTATATAGCCTCCTCACATTGACTCTGTACCGGTACCCCCTGTATATAGCCCCCACATTGACTCTGTACCGGTACCCCTTGTATATAGCCTCCTCACATTGACTCTGTACTGGTACCCCCTGTATATAGCCCCCTCACATTGACTCTGTACCGGTACCCCCTGTATATAGCCCCCTCACATTGACTCTGTACCGGTACCCCCTGTATATAGCCTCCACATTGACTCTGTACCGGTACCCCCTCCCTGTATATAGCCTCCACATTGACTCTGTACCGGTACCCCCTGTATATAGCCTCCTCACATTGACTCTGTACCGGTACCCCCTGTATATAGCCCCCACACATTGACGCTGTACCGGTACCCCCTGTATATAGCCTCCACATTGACTCTGTACCTGTACCCCCTGTATATAGCCTCCACATTGACTCTGTACCGGTACCCCCTGTATATAGCCTCCACATTGACTCTGTACCGGTACCCCCTGTATATAGCCTCCACATTGACTCTGTACCGGTACCCCCTGTATATAGCCTCCACATTGACTCTGTACCGGTACCCCCTGTATATAGCCTCCACATTGACTCTGTACCGGTACCCCCTGTATATAGCCTCCTCACATTGACTCTGTACCGGTACCCCCTGTATATAGCCTCCTCACATTGACTCTGTACCGGTACCCCCTGTATATAGCCTCCACGTTGACTCTGTACTGGTACCCCCTGTATATAGCCTCCACACTGACTCTGTACCGGTACCCCCTGTATATAGCCTCCTCACATTGACTCTGTACCGGTACCCCCTGTATATAGCCTCCTCACATTGACTCTGTACCGGTACCCCCTGTATATAGCCTCCTCACATTGACTCTGTACCGGTACCCCCTGTATATAGCCTCCACATTGACTCTGTACCGGTACCCCCTGTATATAGCCTCCTCACATTGACTCTGTACCGGTACCCCCTGTATATAGCCTCCTCACATTGACTCTGTACCGGTACCCCCTGTATATAGCCTCCACATTGACTCTGTACCGGTACCCCCTGTATATAGCCTCCTCACATTGACTCTGTACTGGTACCCCCTGTATATAGCCTCCTCACATTGACTCTGTACCGGTACCCCCTGTATATAGCCCCCACACATTGATGCTGTACCGGTACCCCCTGTATATAGCCTCCTCACATTGACTCTGTACCGGTACCCCCTCCACATTGACTCTGTACCGGTACCCCCTGTATATAGCCCCCACACATTGATGCTGTACCGGTACCCCCTGTATATAGCCTCCTCATTGACTCTGTACCGGTACCCCCTGTATATAGCCTCCTCATATTGACTCTGTACCGGTACCCCCTGTATATAGCCCCCACACATTGATGCTGTACCGGTACCCCCTGTATATAGCCTCCTCACATTGACTCTGTACTGGTACCCCCTGTATATAGCCTCCTCACATTGACTCTGTACCGGTACCCCCTGTATATAGCCCCCACACATTGATGCTGTACCGGTACCCCCTGTATATAGCCTCCTCACATTGACTCTGTACCGGTACCCCCTCCACATTGACTCTGTACCGGTACCCCCTGTATATAGCCCCCACACATTGACTCTGTACCGGTACCCCCTGTATATAGCCTCCACATTGACTCTGTACCGGTACCCCCTGTATATAGCCTCCTCATATTGACTCTGTACCGGTACCCCCTGTATATAGCCCCCACACATTGATGCTGTACCGGTACCCCCTGTATATAGCCTCCTCACATTGACTCTGTACCGGTACCCCCTGTATATAGCCTCCACATTGACTCTGTACCGGTACCCCCTGTATATAGCCTCCTCATATTGACTCTGTACCGGTACCCCCTGTATATAGCCCCCACACATTGATGCTGTACCGGTACCCCCTGTATATAGCCTCCACATTGACTCTGTACCTGTACCCCCTGTATATAGCCTCCACATTGACTCTGTACCGGTACCCCCTGTATATAGCCTCCTCACATTGACTCTGTACCGGTACCCCCTGTATATAGCCCCCACACATTGACGCTGTACCGGTACCCCCTGTATATAGCCTCCACATTGACTCTGTACCTGTACCCCCTGTATATAGCCTCCACATTGACTCTGTACCGGTACCCCTGTATATAGCCTCCACATTGACTCTGTACCGGTACCCCCTGTATATAGCCTCCACATTGACTCTGTACTGGTACCCCCTGTATATAGCCTCCACATTGACTCTGTACTGGTACCCCCTGTATATAGCCTCCACATTGACTCTGTACTGGTACCCCCTGTATATAGCCTCCACATTGACTCTGTACCAGTACCCCCTCCCTGTATATAGCCTCCACATTGACTCTGTACCGGTACCCCCTGTATATAGCCTCCTCACATTGACTCTGTACTGGTACCCCCTGTATATAGCCTCCTCACATTGACTCTGTACCGGTACCCCCTGTATATAGCCTCCACATTGACTCTGTACTGGTACCCCCTGTATATAGCCTCCACACTGACTCTGTACCGGTACCCCCTGTATATAGCCTCCTCACATTGACTCTGTACCGGTACCCCCTGTATATAGCCTCCTCACATTGACTCTGTACCGGTACCCCCTGTATATAGCCTCCTCACATTGACTCTGTACCGGTACCCCCTGTATATAGCCTCCACATTGACTCTGTACCGGTACCCCCTGTATATAGCCTCCTCACATTGACTCTGTACCGGTACCCCTGTATATAGCCTCCTCACATTGACTCTGTACCGTACCCCCTGTATATAGCCTCCACATTGACTCTGTACCGGTACCCCCTGTATATAGCCCCCACACATTGATGCTGTACCGGTACCCCTGTATATAGCCCCCTCACATTGACTCTGTACCGGTACCCCCTGTATATAGCCTCCTCACATTGACTCTGTACCAGTACCCTCCTGTATATAGCCTCCTCACATTGACTCTGTACCGGTACCCCCTGTATATAGCCTCCTCACATTGACTCTGTACCGGTACCCCTGTATATAGCCTCCACATTGACTCTGTACCGGTACCCCTAGCCTCCTCATATTGACTCTGCCCCCTCCTCACATTGACTCTGTACCGTACCCCTGTATATAGCCTCCTCACATTGACTCTGTACCGTACCCCTGTATATAGCCTCCCACACATTGACTCTGTACCGTACCCCCTGTATATAGCCTCCACATTGACTCTGTACCGTACCCCCTGTATATAGCCTCCACATTGACTCTGTACCGGTACCCCTGTATATAGCCTCCACATTGACTCTGTACCGGTACCCCCTGTATATAGCCTCCACATTGACTCTGTACCGGTACCCCTGTATATAGCCTCCTCATATAGCATTGACTCTGTACCTGTACCCCCTGTATATAGCCTCCACATTGACTCTGTACCGGTACCCCCCACATGTATATAGCCTCCACATTGACTCTGTACCGTATATACCTCCACATTGACTCTGTACTGGTACCCCCTGTATATAGCCTCCTCACTCTGTTGACCTCCCTCCACATTGACTGTACTGTACCAGTACCCCTGTATATAGCCTCCACATTGACTCTGTACCGGTACCCCTGTATATAGCCTCCTCACATTGACTCTGTACCGGTACCCCTGTATATAGCCTCCTCACATTGACTCTGTACCGGTACCCCCTGTATATAGCCTCCACATTGACTCTGTACCGGTACCCCCTGTATATAGCCTTGATGCTGTACCCCCATATATAGCCTCCCACATTGACTCTGTACTGGTACCCCCTGTATATAGCCTCCTCACATTGACTCTGTACCGTACCCCCTGTATATAGCCTCCTCACATTGATGCTGTACCGGTACCCCCTGTATATAGCCTCCTCACATTGACTCTGTACCGGTACCCCCTCCTCCACATTGACTCTGTACCGGTACCCCTGTATATAGCCTCCCACACATTGACTCTGTACCGGTACCCCTGTATATAGCCTCCACATTGACTCTGTACCGGTACCCCCTGTATATAGCCTCCTCACATTGACTCTGTACCGGTACCCCCTGTATATAGCCCCCACACATTGATGCTGTACCTGTACCCCCTGTATATAGCCTCCTCCTCACATTGACTCTGTACCGGTACCCCTGTATATAGCCCCACATGTATATAGCCCCCCACACATCTGTGCACCCCTGTATTGACATCTGACTACCGGTACCCCCTGTATATAGCCTCCTCACATTGACTCTGTACCGGTACCCCTCCTGTATATAGCCTCCACATTGACTCTGTACCGGTACCCCTGTATATAGCCTCCACATTGACTCTGTACCGGTACCCTGTATATAGCCTCCTCACATTGACTCTGTACCGGTACCCTGTATATAGCCTCCTCACATTGACTCTGTACCGTACCCCCTGTATATAGCCTCCTCACATTGACTCTGTACCGGTACCCCCTGTATATAGCCTCCACATTGACTCTGTACCTGTACCCCTGTATATAGCCTCCACATTGACTCTGTACCGGTATAGCTCTTGACTCTGTACCGGTACCCCTGTATATAGCCTCCTCACATT